>NC_056727.1:1121931773-1122019273 GCF_019279795.1 Protopterus annectens
TATGTTCACAGGCCGTGCATATGGGGGTGAGGGGTCCAATAAACAAACGTGTAACACGTAGCATCAAACCCCCCCCCCCCCAGCTAGGCCGGTGAGACATACAGACACACAATAAAAGTAAACACACCACTGCTTCCCAGACCACCGGCAGGATACTACCAGTGGGAGAGACCTGCCAGGTCTAATCTTGGAACATAGACATCGATCTCACTTGTGGGACACCAAATATTAATGATCATCGGAGGCAGTCCCGGTAATGATTCATCAAACCAGGGTGTAGGTGTACACAGACCAGTAGGTTTGCAAGCCTGATATCTCATGGGTCAACACAACGTACGACATGTGTCCCAACACGTGGAGATTGGGCAGTGTGTAGTGGTGTGTTTATACCCCACCTGCACCCACAGTAAGGATGAGTGCTGTAGAGGAGTGGCAGGTGGGGGAACTATGGGTATGCAATTATGGGCTTAGGCATGCAGGTGTTGGCTGGCGCAGTCATATTAGGACCACTCCGGGGATGTAAGTAATATTCCGAAATGGGCATAGCTGAAGTCTATACCTCTCAACCCCTACGAGCAAATCCACTGGACAGGACATAAACCATTGGAGGAACAAATAGGGATCATACCTCTGAACTGTCCCCGATTTCCAGGGATGTGCCTGATTTTGACTCAATTTCTAACTCTGTCCCACTTAATCCCTCCTAAAACTAGTGACTCTTGGAGGAAGAATTACATGTAATGAATAATGACAACAATTAAGAGTTATAAACATCATTTACCTCAGAAAATGTGTATGAATTCATATGCTCTGAGTCTGTCAATGTGTCAGGTTAATAGCACCAATAATTTAAATGTGTCCCTGATGTTGTTATGACATGTCCCTGATTCAGCTGGTATTTTTCCCCAATCGTATGAGAGGTCTGATAGGGACAGAAAGCACATATTCCACTGACAACCTTAGAAAGATGATAGAATATTAGGTATGCAGTAGCATGACTCGGCTGAAGGATGTGGGTTCCAAAACCCAATTACTTGTTTGTATTGAAGACTGTCAGTTCCCATGTATTAGCCAGACAGGCGCAGATTGTAAGAGGAATGCACCAATAATATGAATCAAACTCTAGACATGCCGTGGATTACGTACAGTCGAATGGCATGCTTTCGCCTAATGGGTAGCCATTCCCGATACTGTAGGCGTGTAATCCAATGTAGTAGGCATCACAAGGTAATATCATAGTCCTCACTCCCACCCAGGGGTGTGAGTGACAGATGCAAACACCAAATGCAGTGCATTTGCAAGTGTGGGAGCAAGCAGGTGTACGTCTGTTTGGCCACCAGTATGGGAGTATTGCACTGGTAAAACAATGTAGAGGCTAACTGAGTGTAAGAAACTGTAACCAGAGGTTGGCATTGCTTAGCTCCATGCAAACCCATGCACACCCACTCCCAACTGCTTTATTGTGCCTTAATCACTCCGTATCCAATGACCTTGTTCTGCCCAGCAACAAAATAAATGGCCACTGCAAGGCTCAAAACCAGGACCCTGCACACACAACTATTGTGATTTACCACTAAGCCATGGCAGATGTGCAGACATCGGATCTTATCACAAACATATCATCCAGTGCAGTCATTCAACAGTATAGGAAATGTATTCCATCATGTAGATGTATGTGTGAGTGTTTATGTCCAGATATAGATACATACATATATATATAGATATATCAAGAACATCCCATGTGACAACAAAGCATTACAAAGGAATGAAAAGGGAAACACCAGCAATGCCTGTATTATGTAGTGGTGTTGTCCTATGTAATATCAAGACTCCCTCAGACAGACATGTGTCATTAATACACACAAACATTTGTACATTGGCCAAATACATCACTCTGTGCATTTTATTTACATTAACACAACAGTTCCTGTCCAACAGTTCCTGTCTTGCAAGGTGCTGTGTGTGACATCATCATCATGATAAAGGTAAATGGGGTAACCATAGAGGGACTGGTAGTGTTGTGTGTACAATGGAGTCATCTGCATCATGTGTTCCTGGAACCTTTTGGAGTCATGTGCATACCAGGATCGTGTGCCTGAGAGACAGGGGTGAGGACAACTGGAGTATGTTGTGATGCATATTAAAAGGGTTACATGTGTCCAGTGGACATGTGTGAGACAGCTATATATGGGGCAAATGTTCTAGGAACCGATTGGCCTTTCGTTTCCGTAGGGTGAGAGTGGGATGTGGAGGTAGGAGAGAGGGTATGCTCGTGGAGGATAGGTTGGGTAGGATGATAGACAAGACAGTGTACAGGGTCGATATATGACACATGTGGGGGGATACACCTTGGACGGGGAGGGGTGTTTGGCAGTCAAAAGCCTATGAGCCCCCAGATGGAAACAGTGGGATGCAGGTCCCCAGCCATGGGCAGCCACCACTGCACCAAAACAGCCGCAAAGGTGGCAGTGTTGGGGGCTGTCTAGCAGGGGCAGGTTCACCCTGTAAATATAACACTCTGCCCTCGAGCTGGTGTATCTGGCCTCAAAACCCCTTATTGAGCCTCCTACACACCATGTCCGGGACTGTACGACAGCGGACATGTTCCTGTCTGGACCTGCTCCCAGGGGTGACAAGCCCCATCCTCAGTGACGGTTCCACCAGAAGGTGGTGCAGAGCCAACAGAGGTAGAGGTCCAAGGCTGGGCCCCAGATGTGCTAGTGCCCAGTGCCATGGCCAGCTGAAGTGGGACAGGAGGTTCTGCCGGGACCTCCAAACCCATACAGCCTATGGTGTTGCAGTTTAAACACAGATATGGCTTAGTAATAGTCAACAGCATCCAGGTGTACTTATAACAGCATGCATAGATATGACCATCAACCCAACACAACAGATGGTATACATTTGCAGAGGGAGCACAACACATGCATATATATATATATATATATATATATATATATATATAGATATATATATATATATATATATATATATATATATATATATATATATATATACTGCATGACATCTGTACAAAGTGTAGAAGACTTGTGACTTCAGCTATGAACAGTGGCCCATTATTGGCATGTCACTGAGAACCCCAGACAGTGTCTGTCATACCACTGCTTCATGTGATGGTAGTAACTCATCACTATCACCATGTACTGACTGCAATCCTCACACTATGCTCCTGTGGTTTACAGATGTGTGTTTAGTGAGTAACACAGGAAACAAATGGTTCCACACACTGACCAGTCCACAGATGGCCCTATAGATGGGAGTCCCACACAAACAGAGCACTGTCTTGTTGGTTTTAAAACATGCAGAATAGCCATTACCACGCACAACTTTTTAAACAGGCAGTAGTCTCAATGAAGCATAGTTACACTTACATGCTGTAGTCATGTCTGGCACATCACCCTCCTGTCTTTAGGCTATTTCCCACTGTGTATGTTGTTTGAGGAACATCCAGATATCATCTGTGATGCTGTTTACCAAACACCAGATCCAGGTACCGCTCACGGTGACTGTCATGGGCAAACACCAACATGATGTTCCTAGATATTGTACTGTGTTTCCATGCAACTGGCTATGGGAACATCATCCCAGCTGTTCTACATGCAATCAGCTAGAGGAGGACTGTAATAGGTGCAGAGGCCATCACCTGATCATAACCATCACTTACAAAACACAAGCTGCTGCTGAGCAGGTGTACAACTCCACATCCACCAAAGAGTATTTAGGAGGGACAGACAGGCAAAGTACACCAGAGAAGGGTATGGAGACTAAAACCTAAGCATCGTCTGTCACACACCTACCAGTACAGGGGTACAAACCCCTGACTGACTAGTCATTACTATTACAAGTGCATAGAGTTACTCCATGTGCCACAAAGCTGACATGTTGGTGTGCTGTAAGAACATATATGTGTGCTGGTGAGCAACATCTGTAACAGAGATATAATAGACATACATTAGGTGTAGCACACATGGCTGTCCACATGAACGGATGTCATTGTCAACACAACCACACTGTCTAATGGACTCACATTGGCACACTTTGCCAGGCCCACAAATATACTTCCTAACTACTTAGTTTTCCACACTGCAGTAATGCACAGGTACTACATGCACCACAGGGGATATCCGGAGGTTCTATGGGCTAGGGCATGTGAACGTGTTTGACATCTGTCAGTATGCCAATGGGGGTTATACTGGGAGTGACTGTGGTTGGAAGCATCATACCCCACATGCAGACACAAGGTGCCAGTACTGACATGCGTGTGTGCATTGCTTCATGGGTATGTAGTGGTTGGCTGTGCAAGATGGCTGTACAAGGCTGGGTGAAGGGTAATCCTTGGCATCACACCACCCAACAATGGTGTGCAGTGTGGCACAGGGGTGTACTGTCTGCAATGTCTCACACAGATGGATATTGTATGAACTGTCCTGACATCCTGGTTACCATTGGGTATGGCCATAGCTTTGTGATGCATGCCATGTCTGTGTTTGATAGTCCTTGACATGGACATTGCCTGGGATGTGCACATCCCACAATAATGTACAGTAACATGTAAAAGTTTACCTAGTTTGGCTGGCACATGTTGTGTACACAGACTGTTATCCTCAGATATGCCAATACTGGCCTGGTGTGGCAGGACCTGCTTATAGACAGCAGGTTGACCCTGCACCTTCATTGATAGTATGATACAGGTATTCCCTGGTGTCAGTGGCATTGGTCCATACAGGGCACATGTGTAAGGCATTGTATGGCCTCTGTGGATCATATTTGATGGCACCACGTATGTTGCAGGCATCCAGTGGGGAACATAGTGAAGGCACATTGTCTGCAATTATGTGCCAATTGTACTGCTGTACAGGGTGCCATGTCCTCTGCAGCCCACTGCAATCACACCATGCCTACTATCTGTCATCAATGTGCAGTGTACTAGCAACATAGTGGGATATTCTAGGCAAGTGTGTTTGTGAATGACACATGGGTTCAGAAGATATTCTGGGTAATAGTAGGGTTGCATACTTTGTTCGCCAGGCCTTTTGCCAGATGTAGGGGTATGGCTTGCCAACACAGCCCCTTGGCTGACTGACATCTGTACTCCTCCTGAGGTGGACATTGTGACATATAATATAGACACCATATAGGAAAACTACAAAATCCGCTCCCCAACATGTCCAGTGGTTAGACACTCAGAGCCACCTCCACACAGGCTCTGACTGTGCAACACACACACACACCGGTCATGTCTTGGAATACAACTCTACCTAACTAGTGTATCACACTACAACATTATGCAGTTGCAGCATGCGTTATGGAAATTATTGTGTTACAGCAGTCCCAGAGGTGTATTACTAGATGGGTGACAACAGCAGGATTGCCAAAGGTGGTTATGTGAATTGTAAAGAGTGTAAATAACCTGAAAAGCATTGTTCCTTTCTCAGGCAGACAGACAGACACACACACACAGTTGGCCTCTCTTGGAATAGAACCCCTACCTAACTAGTTTATCACACTACAGCAATATGCAGTTATACCATATGCTACAGAGAAAACTGGAATATAGCAGTCCCAGAGGTGTATTTCTAGGTGGGTGACATCAGCAGGATTGCCAAATGTGGGTATGTGAATTATAAAGAGTGCGCTTACTCTAAATGCATTGTTTCTTTCACAGGCAGGTAGACACGCACACACACAGTTGACCTGTCAGGGATTAGAACATCTATCAAACTAGTTTAATGCACTACAGCATTATGCAAGTACAGCACACACCATGGAGATTACTGGGTTACAGCAGTCCCAGAGGTGTATTCGTAGGTGGGTGACATCAGCAGGATTGCCAAAGAAGGGCATGTCAAATGTACGGTGAGTTGTACATGTCTGTTACCTGCGTGTACCAGCTGCTTACTGTCACGAAAACACATTTACACCTGCTTACAACTGTTTAAAACTGTGTTTTGTAGTCATAATTGACAGTATCAACAAGGCTTGTAGGTCTTGAACCCTGGAACATGCACACCGAGGTCACTGGATGTACCACTAACCCATCTGGGTTGTATACATGTTGCATGGAGTCTATAATTCACATCTTACTACAGGTATTCCACAGTACTGAAAACAAATGGGACAGTCACTTTGTGTACATATGTACAGTACCCTTGAATGTACTGTACTCGTAAAACAACAAAGACAAGTCTACATCTGCACAACTGTCATAACTATATATATATATATATATATATATATATATATATATATATTTATATATATATATATATATATATATATATATATATATATATATATATATATATATATATATATATATATATATATATATATATATATATATATATATATATATATACATATATGTGTATACACACACACACACACACACACACACACACACACACACACACACACACACACACACACACAGCCATATATATATATATATATATATATATATATATATATATATATATATATATATATATATATATATATATATATATATATATATATATATATATACATATACATGTCTGAACACCCTTTGTGACACAGAAGGCTTCCAAAGGAACTGACATGTACACAAAACAGAGGAATCTCTTGTGTTATAACATTTAAATCTTAAGCCGTTCACCAGAGAAGGGATGGTTGCTGTGTATGTGGAGTTCGGGGTGGGGAATGATGGCTAATGTAATCTACCCCGGGGATTGTGGAGTTAGGGTGGGGGAATGAGGGGTATGGACCTACACTCCAGCGACCACTTCTGTGTCACTGCTCAACAGTGGCACAGGAAAATAACATACCCAACTGTAGCAGTGCTTGACTGTGTATTCTTTAACATTCCTAACTATGTAATATGTTGTAGACACCGGTCACCACAGATGGCTACCACGGTGTGCTAAAAGACATTACACATGTGTATGCCTGGCTACAGGGTAGTCACACACACAAACATGCACACACTTGCCAGTATTGTGCATACACGTCTTGCCTATGTAAAGGTAACTAGTACAGTGGTATGCAGCTGGGGTATGTGCCACAGAACACATACAATTACACTTACTCTGATTCCACTTCTGAGCTGGGTGACATCACAGGACTGATTACTTGCAGTGGGGAGAGGGGAAGGGAGAGGTTTAGCAGGTGACAAGGATAAAGGCCAGTGCAAAAGGAAGTATCTCTTTGGAATGCAGCAAAACCCACTGTCATGACAGGATGCAGACACAAATACACCCAACCACACTCAGCCATTTGCTGACACACACACTCAGGCATTTGTTGACACACACAGGCATTTGCTGAGAAACACACACTCAGGCATTTGCTGCCACATACACAAACTGATCCACACAGTTGCCAGTGGTGGGATCAGAACTCCTGCCTCTCTACAGATCACTATTACAGTATTATGTAGTTACGAGACACGCCACATAGATTACCCATTCCAAGGCAGTCAAACTGCCCTTCTAAGATTGAGGACAACAACAGGGAAACTGACAGTCATGAAGTACATAGCTGTAAACCTGTGTGTTTAAACTAGGTGTCCATCACAACCTGTATGCACAAACAAGACACATCATCTGCAGGTAGGCCGAAGAGGTATACTTGTAGCACAACAGGAACCTGAACTGGAGTATGGCCATCTGTGGAATGGAAAACTACTATCACTATACAGGGTTACAGTGGGCATGCTCATACACTTAGTAGCACAGGGCCGTTTGGGATGCACTATGACTACAACTACACAAGGTTACACTGGGCATGCTCAAACAGTAACAAAAAGCTTGTTGGATGCCCTGACTCAAATTACATAAGGTGGCAGTGGGTATGCTCATACACTTAGTAGCATAGGGCTGTTTGGGATGCACTCTGATTCTAAACACTGAAGGCCACAGTGTGCATGCTCATGCACTTACATGTACAGAACATGTTGTAATGGACTCATATTGTAAACACATGGGTTTACAGCTAGGTACGTCTTACCTGCCAATATATATGCACATCATACTGTTTTACTACCTGATACCAGTAGTGGCCTGTAAATGATATATCTGTGTCTGTTCTGTGTGATACATATGCATACATGTACATGAAGTACTGACAAATATATGTTAAGTATACACATTCATGCATGTGTGGACATGACAGACAATAGGATACCTGGGTTACACAGGCGGATGCTACCTACAACATGTGTCACACACCTTGCTGCCCTGAAAGGCATACATTGATAGCAGGTTGTGGACAGTGGAGTTATACATGGAACAGTGGCACATGCAAATGTGCAAGCATAATGTGTGAGCCACCTTGTGTAATGGTACTGAGGTGCAGGTGTCAAGATGACCTCTCCTGGCTGTGTTAGTAGTTGTCGTTATTAGCAGAACTGCTACCCTAAGTATATCTCACATTGGTCATATACAGAAGTTCTGCTGCTGTCCATCACCTTACATGAGGCATTTGCAACCAAGCACATTAATGCCACTCACAGTGATGTCATGGTATGAGTGGCAACTGCTAGACCTAAACAATGAGCCAATGTCCTGCTGTTATTAAGAGGCTGTCCAGTGTCTGTCATTCTGGGCTGTCATGACCAAAAAATGAGCCTTCAACACAGAGCACATGCATCCATGTTTCACGTGTGTATGGATAATACCTAGGTCACATTTACCCATATAGCCGTATTCCAAGGCAAATGTCCTACACTCAGAAGTAACACCCTTACACCTACAAGGCAATTGCATTAGATGCTTATGCTAACCAGCGCTAGATGTGTGGCTTTAGTAATCCATTTGCTCAATGTAGAACCTACAATGGGGAATACTGATATCTGTGCACTGAGGAACACCTGGCTGAAGGCTCTGTAGTGCACAATTGCACTACCACCATATAACTCAGATCCAGACATGTTGGCCATAACAGTGGTATGGACCATTCCAGGTGGTGGTGTACACATATTCATAAAGGCTATTCACATGTAAAGACCACTACTCCGATATACCGCATCACGGATGAGTCAGGTACAGGTGACAGTGGCAAATGCTGCTTTCTAGGTTGTATCCTCATATACATCCACCACCTTGTCCACAGACTACCAACACACATCCATATGTGGTATGACATAGTATGATAGACCATCAGATAACCCTCAATTGGTTGACTGTACCTAGGTCTACATCAGCTGTGCAAAGTACCCATGTACAGACACAGCTGCATAATGTGTTATGCAATGCAATAATACCACTGTTTGTAAGCAGCTCAGTTGTACACATACCAGCGTCTCTCAGATGTTGTCAGCATTAACACGGTCAACTGTTGCTGTATACCAGTAAACAACACCCTCATGGTTGGATATGACCTAACTGTACCTGCCCTGGATATGCACACCCCACACTCATACAAAATAAATGAGATTACCATAGCTTTTGTTATCCTTTCTACATACAGGTGGCTACAGTCATTACACACATGCACATGGCAGATAGCATGTTAACAGTACATAAGGTTTGATATCTATGTTAACAGAGGTAATATTCCCTCTCTACTGGTCACCCATGACACCTATCATATCATACAACACCCCATGTGGCATGTATGTCTTTAGACATATCCACCTAATGCAATGCCTACAAACATACCCAAATAACAGGACCATAGGATCTACACAAGGCCTGTATTGACAGACTCAGGGAAATTCAGCTCTGCTCTGTATGTTCCTGAGTAGTCACAGGTGATATGTTCATGACATGTACAGCCATGTGTTGCCACAGCTCCTACATATACCCAATGTCAACAATTACAAGCCATGCATGCTGTGTGCTGTCTGGACATTATCCTTAGTACCACAATAGCCAGCACATGCTGGGGTGAGATGTTTACAAGCCACAGATCTCACACATGTTTGAATGAGTGTACTGCCTAGCTCTAATAGAGCACATTGCTAGCACTCTTCCAGTAAACATGAGGTGTGTGGCAAATATGATGTGTTCAGTGTTGACCATTACAGTGCCCTGGCTTCACCATGGCACTGTCAAGTAACAGTTTGTAGGAGCATGACATGGAATAATGCTGTGTGTGTCTTGCTGATATGTGCTGTTGTCATATATGTACACTTGGCAACTTGGCAAAGGTGGTGATGTCCTACCAGTACATGAATACAACATCCATTATGGTGTAATGCTCAGCTATGTTTCACACATGGCATGGGGAAGGTGTGGAATGTATTCTCTTGACCTGCTAGTGCACTTACTGATGTAGACCACATATGTGTACATGTATTGATGTTTGTGTAGATTCCATGTGTGTGCAGTGTCTGATGTCTGAAGGTGACTGTTGTCTTAATGCATCATGCTGTTGCAATACAGCCTCAACATTGCCAACTGTATATGGTGATATGCTCTAAGTACAGTAAGCCGTACATGAGGTATGGACAGATGTTTGGACATGACTACTAAGTTGTGGGGCTACTTTGCAGATGAATAATTACTGAGGACAGCTCACTGGTGTGCTACAACCAGTCCTACAATAACCTGTGTAACTGCTAAGGTCAGGTTTTGTTAATTGAAGTGGAAAACAGTCAACGTAGAATGCTGTAAGGGTGGCACTGAAGGCAAACCTCATGACACCTGTAACAGTAATACCTCCCCTGTGCATATATTGTGCATATATCAGCACAGTTGGCAAAGGGAAGAGTCAGAAAGCTATGTACCAGATGCGATAGTGCTGTAATTCTATAGTACCTATCATGAGATAGGCAGGTGTTTGATTTGTAGTACTGGCACGTGTGGGTGTGTGTGTCCATATATGTCATGTATAGTTGGGAATACATCCCACATGTTATCACTCTCCTGAACACTGTTGTTGACACCAGTACAGAGTGAAGTGTAGAAAGAAGAAAGAAAGGCATATACAGGTGGTTAAACCTCACACATGTAAAGTGTCTGTATGTATGTGACATAGGTGTATATCTTTGTGAATGCCACAGTGTGTGTGTGTGTGTGTGTGTGTGTGTGTGTGTGTGTGTGTGTGTGTGTGTGTGTGTGTGTGTGTGTGTGTGTGTGTGTGTGTGTGTGTGTGTGGCTGCCCGTGTGTATGGCTGTCCAGACCCTGGAGTGAGGCTGTATTTTACTATAGTGAAATGTTAATACCCCCTCCCCCCATCCACTCAATGCAATCTAGCATCCCTGTTGATATCATCAATCATAGATGGGCATTCTAACCACCTGTTAACATGTAATCCCTGGGGTGTGACCTGTTGTTACATAGCCTACTGATGGACTCCCCTCCCCACATGCACTCACTGCACTGTAGTATCCCTGTCGATGTCCTCGATCTTAGGCCATTCCAACTACCTGGACATGTGTAATCTCTGTGGCATGTCTTGTAATTGCGTAGTACTATAATGATGATATGCACATAGGCAGGGGTTCTCATCCGAGCACTGGCAACTGTGTATGTGTGTTAGAGTGTGTGTTACTGGATCTGTGAATCCCTGAGTGTGTGGGTGTGTCTGTGTTTGCATGCTGTCATGGCAATGGGTATTACTGCTTCCTAATGAGAAGCCACTATTTCCACTGGCCTCCTCCTCCTTTACCTCTTCCGCTTTCCAGGTAACTATACCTGTGATGTCACCCACTATGGATGTGATGGCTCTGAACATAGTACCTTACTACACAGCTATCATGCTCTTGGATCATTAGAACAGTAAACATAATTGAAACATGGGAGAATATAACTGTGATTTGGAAGCTACAAAGTGCATGCAGGTCTTGTCATACTGACCTGTGGGTAGTCAACATGTACATATGGGACACTAACTGCAAACATCGACATCCCCGGCACATGCAACTACACCTGAAAGAGGAAGGCAGAACGTCAAGATCAACATGCTGTTAGTGTTGTTACACATGATACATACTGTCAAACATACAAAATGCATTCTAAAACTGTAATACATGGTATGTCTGCTGCCTGTCAACACTACTCAACATTATTAATCTACAATTATCTACCTAGTATGTTCACCCTGTGCATCAGACCATATGAACATGTCCCTGCACCAATGGTGTGGATGACAGGGATGCAGCACAGGCTTCATCATATGCACGGGGTGATAATGTTTGCCAGAGGCCTAGGCTGTGCCATTGGATGATATTATGTGTGTGTGTTAGGGCCTGTGGTATCACTGGGCATGTTTGGATGTTATACGTTTGTGTGTGTTGAGGTGCCGTACATTTGTTTCCAGTGTGTGTGTGTATGTATGCACACAGGTCTGGCATGTGACTGGCCTACACAGGGGTATTATTGACAGCTGCAGACTGTACAAGGCAGGTGTCACAGTTCACGGTGTCCAGCCACGGCCATGTGACCTGCGCCTTCCAGGGGTTGCACGGGCATTACCAGGCAGAGGTCCAGATTGGGTACTGTCTGATGACACATGTCTACTGGAATTGTGTCCCTGTTGGGACCGTCCAGGACCACATGCACATGGCCTGCTATGTCTTGGTGTGGACTGCATAGCATCAGCTGCACTGCTGCTGCTACCGCCTCTAAGCGTCACCCCGCCTGATGATGGTAAGGAGATTTCCAGCCTCCGTTTTGAGGTATCGTCCTTATGCAGGGAGGTTGCAAAGATTTTTGAACTGCTCAACAAACAGACCGTTGATAATAACTCTGCGTTCAACAATTCTGGTATCAAACTTAACGGACATGCAACTACTGCTTCAGTTAAGGAACGCAGAGTATTACGGAGTGAGTCACCTAAGGAGCGTAGAGCATTACGGAGTGAGTCACGCTCAAAGAATTTAAGTGGTGCAGCATCGGGTGAGTTTTTGTCTTCATCGTCTTTGGATATCCCAAATGGACAAGACTGCTTACCTGCTGCTAGTTGTGCTATTGATTTACCTGGATTAACTGACCCTTCTGATTATATCAGGACTGACGGTCCTGATTTCACCTTTGATTTTTCTTTTGGGCATTTCGCTGAGGAAACTGTTCGCACAGGTACGCGACCTAAAACATCTCAACCTATACGCACTTATGCACATGTTTCGAATGAGAAGAACAAATGTAAAGGTACTGTTCCTAATATGGTTAATGATTCCTTTTCACGTAACCATATATATATTGACAATACAGCTCAAAGAGTTACGGTCAAACCTAAAACCTTACAAGATTTTATAAGTGGTGATTGTAAGTTTGAAAATATGACAGCTGGCAAGACACATTTTAATCGCCTAGCTGTTAAAGGGACTTTGAGAGACTACATTTACCTTTTGGGTAAAAAATTAAATAATATCAATGCCATCAAACTTGACAATGCCTATCTGAATCACTGTATGGCTATAAATATAGTCCCAATGGGATTAAGATTTTTTAAATTCCCACTGGGTATTGATATCAATATTGATGTCGAGACAGAATTTAACACGCTGTTTGATTCATTTGGGGTTGGATTTATGAAGCTTTTGATTAAGCATAATGACATGAAATTGTGTAAATTAATTACAGAAGTTGAAAATTTAGATAACACTATTACACACGATCTTAATTTTAGTCAGTGGGAGAGGCTATATTTTAAGCAATTTACCCTTGCTGAAGAAAGAGCTAAGAAAGCCTTTGATCGGAAGTGTAAAAAGATAGTGAGAGATAAGGAACAATACAGCAGACATATGTGTTACAGGTGGGGTAATAGCAAATTAGAAACCCAAGTAGGAGTTGAAAGCAGGCAGGTGGAAGCTGGTCATGTCGACCATACTGAGCAGGATTTTCATTCACCTCCAAACAACAAGTATACAGGCAAGTGGATGAAGAGAAGAAATTGGAGGAAGAGATAGGACACATTTTAGTTGATCCAGTACAGCAGGTTCCTTCTGGAACAAACAACAGTCAGGAGTGCATTGTTGTATCGGATGATGTTGTACATGAATATAAGAGTTTTAAAATCTTTAACTACAGCAATATACATCTGGTTACAGCGCATTTCAGTCTCCTATCCAAAGGGTTAAAATTTATACCCACTCCTAAGTTTCGAGTTGTTGACACTTTATTAGATTTAAAGAAATATACAAGAAAACTTAACTTAGCCTTAATGTTCGACAACAATAATACATCAGAGACAACAACCAGTAGACCTTTGAAGAAAAAGAGTACTTTTATTCCGACCAATAATCCCGTTGTTTCCGTTTTTGAGAAGAGGGTTATGAAGGAGATTTATTCACTTAAAAAACCTACACATAGGAAAAAGAAATATATAGATCATAGGGACAATTTGTCAAATGACGAAAAGAAAATACTATGTGAATTATCTTCAGATCCAACTGTCAGGGTTATGAAGCCGGACAAGGGCGGAGGCATCGTTTTGTTCGATGCCACCGCCTACAGTGCCCTTATACATAACATTCTCCATGATTCTGGCAATTATACCATTTCTTCCTTAAATAAGTTGAATATTGCCTACAGGAGAATAGAGATGTATTTAGAAGAATACTTGTTACATCAAAGAATTACAAAGGATCTTTTTGATTACATGGTGGTGGAACATCCTGTTCTAGCCACTATTGTGGGCATCCCGAAGGTACATAAGGACCATTTACATCCTCCATTACGCCCTATAATATCGGGCAGTAAATCGAAAACTTTTCCTATAGGTACAGTAATAGATCATACCTTGAAGTTTATTTACAACAAGATAGGTCATTTGGTCAAAGATTCCTGGGAATTTCTTCGTAACTTCCCTGTGAATATTCAGCATGATCATATAATATTTTGTTCCATTGACGTTATAGACCTGTTTAGTTGTATTCCTTTAGCAGAAGGCCTTGAGGCTTTCTCCAATAGTTTGAGGAAACATACCGATTTGAGTTGGGATAGGATTTCATTACTTGTGGACCTCATGAGCATCGTTTTAGAAAACAACTATGTATATTTTGAGGGGGAAATATTCAAGCAAACCAGAGGAGTAGCCATGGGGGCTGCTTGCGCCCCCATGTTTGCTAATCTGGTTATGCTTGATTGGGAGGAGAACTGTGTCTTCAACAGTGCATATTACGATCATATTGCCTATTACTCCCGTTACCTCGATGATATATACATCTTATGGAAAGGTAACACTGAAATGTTTGAATCCTTCATGAAATACTTGAATGATAGTAGTATTTTTCTGAAATTTACATCCACATACAGCAATGTGGGAGTGGCGTATCTTGACACCTATATTTCTCTAGTGAACGGTAGTTTCAAATCTTCTGTTTACCGAAAACACACATTCACTAATTCATATTTAGACTATAACAGCTGTCACCCTTTTAATATGAAGAAGAACATCTTCAAAGGGCAATGTATCAGAGCCATCAGGATGACTTCTGAATACTCTGATGTGGTAAATGAAATTGAATATATTAAGGGTCTATTTAAGGATCGAGGGTACAATACCAAAATTTTGGAAGATACAGCCGAGTACACCTTGAGTGAATGGGGTAAGAAATATACCCCATTATTAGGGGCCAATAGGAAAATCTCCACTTCCTTGGATACTGTTTTTGTATCTACAGAAGCCAACTCTAAGTTTAGTGAAAGACACGACAGCTTACAGAGAGCATGTGTTATTGAATATGGTCCATACAGCAATGTTATTAAAAACATCGTATATAAAAACTGGTATATCTTGGCCACAAATCAGGTTTTAGTGGATATTGTGGGTTCCGAACCCAGATTTGTATACAAAATGGGGAGGAACCTTAAAACTATCTTGGAAAGTGCGAAGTCACCCAGTCAGAATGTGGCTATGCATTCTTCCAAATGTGGTACTTGTAACCAATGTACATACATTTTTGACAAGAGTAGTATTGTCTTAGACAATGTAGGTCGAAATAAGGTACATTTCAGCAAAGGTAATTGTAGGTCGACTATGCTTGTATATATCGCAATGTGTCAAACATGTAATTCCTATTATATTGGGAAAACAGAACGACAATTGCGTCAATGGATTTATTCACATTTATATTGCATTCGGAAACTGGATATGAA
Organism: Protopterus annectens; assembly: GCF_019279795.1. Lineage (NCBI taxonomy): Eukaryota > Metazoa > Chordata > Ceratodontiformes > Protopteridae > Protopterus > Protopterus annectens. The sequence continues at coordinate 1,121,947,824 of NC_056727.1, forward strand.
AAATGCCCTTAGTAGGCATATTCAAGAATCAGGTTCTACACACACCTTCAAATTTGCTATTTTGGAGACAGTAAGCAGAAATCCTAGAGGAGGTGATGTAAAAAACTATTTGGCTTATAGAGAGCTCTGGTGGCAACTGTACCTGGATGCTTTATCTCCACCAGGAATAAATGATAGTATATCGATCAAGTCTGCTTTATTATTAGATAATTAAATGTTGTTTTAATATTAGATTTGAAGGGTTAGGTTTAAATGTTTTATCTGTACCATATGCACCTTAGTGATATTTTAGTTACATTTGATTTTTAAATGTACCTAATAGACAAATGTGTATACGTCTTTAAATTTTGTACTTCCTGTACATTGGCTGCACTTGGCGCCAATTTTGATTTTTAAGGAAGTTTCAACATACTGTTTGTAGTTCTGATGAAGCTCGCCTCCGCGAGAGAAAGCGCTTAACTATTAAATCTACTTCGTTTTTATCAATTGCAGTTTGTTGGTTATTTGCTGGCTTGTACTGTGAGACTAAGCAGCTAGCGTTTGGATTTTGCTGCTTAAAACCTATTTGCTTGTGGATCCTTTACGCTTATTCTGGTGTCGCCTCTATGGGAGCGGGCATGTGCAGTAGCATGTTCACATAGACCTTCAACAGGTGATGTAGCTAACCTACGTTCACGTTCCCGATGCCTCACTCCCACCAGATGTTCCAGCACAGACATTCCACGCTGGAGGATTGACATGCCATGGTCAAGGACTCCCACCATGTTACCCAATCATCTATCCAAAACATCTGCAAGATGATGGTGAGCATTTGCAAGTGCCTGGATGTTGTCAGTTAATGAATGGATAGCATCCCTCTGAAGCCTCAGACCTTCTCTGTTGTGGCATTCAGCACGTGTCTGTGCCTCCATTACAGCCCAAACATGCATCTGGTCACTCCAGCTGTTGTGCTTTGTCTCACAGGGGCATATTGGCGAGTGGTCCTCCTATGAGCAGCACTGGGCACATGCCTGGGTGGGACATCACCAGTCTGTTGACTGGGATCATGGTGTGCAGGCACACCTTCCATAGTCTCTACACTTCTCTGTTCCATGCTACCACCCGCCAACTGTCCTTCCTCTATGGCCAGTGGTGATGGGGTATGTGCAGGCAGGGGAACTGTGTGTGAGGATGAGGGGGAGACAGGTGGAATGGCAACCAATGGCACAGATTCAGCCCCTAACAACCCTGCCTGTGCCTCAATCATACTATCATCATCACTGCTAGAGTCTGTGGGGATACTAACATCAGGTGGACTGCAGGAGGGCAATGCACCTACATCAACACCTGTGAGGGGAAGACAAGAACTGTACATTACAAGTTATACCAGACAGACAGAGGCACACAGCGACACACAGGCACACAGACAGAGACACACAGACACATAGACACACAGAGACACATGCTACATGCAGGTGATATGGTAGATGCCATTCAGCTTAGACAATTATAGTTTCAGCTTAGACAATTATAGTGGCAGTTATCATACATCCCTGAGTTGCACACAACAGCATGCATGTGTTATAGCAGATGGCATGCACCTTACACAGTTATAGTGGTGATTAGCATACATACCTCTATTGGACCATTTGTCTTAGTAGCCCATGCCCCATACCTGCAACACAATGCATGCTCTTTGCACTGTTGCACCACACTGCCATGGTGTAGGCAACATACACCACATGTGAACAGACCATCGCTGACCTATGTACATCTTCCACTGATGTTTTGTGTTGGCCACTGCCCCTATGTATGAGGGCATGAGCAGTAGGAAATGTCGACTGCATACTATGTTTGCCTGAGCCCTAGCTTGCATATCTCCCCTAAAGCAGTGCATGTCTGCTCAACATTATTCTGCCTACCCCTGAGCTGAGTCTAAACATTGTGCATGTGGCTGTACACACATGTTTGACATGGCTGTCCCTACTTTGCAATGGTGCCACAAACCAGCACAGGTTTACAGTACACCAGCCTGCTGTGTGGCGTATGACCTTGCCAATCACATGTAGCATAACATGTCTTCTGCTGACATGTTGAATGACATGCATACATGTGTAACACAATGGTGTCCTTTCCAATCTACAGTATGGTAATGGTGTCCCAATGCAGGGACATGTTATACTAACATGGGCCTTCAGCTGATACACTGTTGTCTGTCCACCCTACAAATATGCAGGGACATACTTCACATTGAACTGATGTGCATAGCCATTGCAGGGCATCATGTGGCTTCACAATTGCTATACAGTGTGAGCTACTGACACAGTTCATAGCCATGACTATGTTCACATACAATACATATCTAATGTGGAATGTGACCCACGTCACTGAGGTGTATACACACTAAACCCTAATGTGGAATGTGTGACACAGGTCACAGAAGGGTATACGGATGACACCTCTGCACATCTGCAACCATATTACTGATGTCTGGCAACTATGCCCACACATGGTTAACTTAGCAGTACTCTATGTCCCACATGCCATCTGTGTACCTCACACACATGAGGAGCAGGCAAGACAGCACCAGCAAGATGAATGTACTGTATATGTGGCTTTATGTGGCTGTATGTGTATGTTGTGCAACACATGTATGTATTTGGATACTGTATAGGTGAATGCTTCCATGTCATGACACACTCAAGATGTTCAAGACATGTTATGTGGTGGTTTCATGTTATGCCTACACAAGCTGCACACAAGCCTGTATGATGTTTAGTGTTTCACATCTGCAATATCACCATTATACAAAGGTCATAGTTGTATTGTGTCGAGCCAATGTACAACAGGGTGTACACACATGTACATCACTTCTATTGTGTGTGTTGCTTCATGTCTCTTGCCATCCTCCATGGCCATGTGTACACGTTCTGTCCAGTAGTTGTGATGGCCATCTTATTTCACATGTCAGTGTTATCCCATATGACATACACCCATAGATGTCATATGCTCCACTGAGGACAGGGTTATGTAGACAAAGGGTGGTATGTATGGGATGTGAGACATGTTTTGCCAGATATTTGAGCAGTGTTGCAGTCAGTGCACTACATGTCATGGACATGTCAGATAGCACATGACATTGTGTGACATTCATAGCAAGGGTATACTCCACAAGGGTGTATCCTGTGGGTCGGTCATATTCCAGCTCCAACACATTTAGAGTGTGTGCACACATATGCTCTCTGTACAGCACTGTTCATATTCCCAACATGTGTAATGCTGATATGTAGTACCTGTCCCTACAGTGGAACACACCTCCACCATTGTATTCACTGTTGTCCACACATCTGGCAATGACAGCTTGGAAGGTTTAGTGTAGGTGTTTTATATAGTCCTCAATTGTTTCACATAGGTAAACACTGTGATGCATTGCAGGTCTGACCAGTGTCCATTAACAGGACCACCATACATTATGTGTACGTGTGCTATGGTAGATAGCATGCAATTAATATGTTCCGTGCATTATCAAGCCTGGTAAATAATAACAATCTCACCTGACACAGGGTGCTGTCTCTGCAAAATGCCAGAGGTACCTAAATAGGAGTGTTACAGCAGTAAGATCATTATCCACACCTGTGTGATAGCTACAGGGTGCAATGTCCATGTTAGCACATAAGCCAGTACAATACACTATACTATGGAGTATGCACATCTGTGCATACATAGAGTAGCAGACTATAGTATGTGGCATGTGTGCATACATGCCTTGCATATGATGTTACATTATATATTGTACAGTAACACATGTAACTATGTGAAATATAGTTGTGTTTTAAGTGCAGTAGTGGCATACCAGGTAAATCCAGGCTCGGTGGTTGAGAGACACCCACCTCCACAATACCAGCTAAAGTTTGTGGATGGAGGTCTACAGGTGTCCCCAGGTTGGCCAGTAGCTCCTCGGTACGTGTGAGTGGGGGCTGGGTGAGTGACCCCCACCTGTTGCACCTTGTTCCCTGGTGATTGCATTAGCATGCTGTTTTGCCCATCTTATGAGGTCAGTGCAGTTTTGGCACACCTGCTGATAGGTGCGATTGTGACCGCCAACATCATTTACCCTCCTGCAGAGTTGTGACCGCCAACATCATTTACCCTCCTGCAGAGTTCCTCCACAGGGCATCTCGTTGCTGTACATTCTCTGGTACATAGCTGAAGAGCATTGTGTGGTTATCGAGGAGGTATGGGATGAGGACCTCATCCTCCAAGTGGCTGTACACTGGCAGTCTGCGATGTGGCATATCTGGAAGACATAATAATGATGACAGGTCGCAGTAACTCACAGAGAAGTACAGCATTACAGCTGAACATACATGTGTATCACATTTATTAAGATCACAAATATGTCTTTGCAAATCTACATGACACTAACACCACTGATGTATAAGTCACACACATTTGGCACTTACTGGTGATGTGATGTTATCGCCATATATGTGTGTGTCATGTGATGACATTGCTCATACACCATGTGGATGTTGTCTTGATGTGAGCATGTCTGTTTGCCTGTACCGGTGTCTTTACCTATCAGCACATGCCTGGATGCATTCACATTAATGCAATCAACCTTAATGCTGTTTATATGTCACATATATAGTCATACATAACCATTAGGGACATGACCTGTGAACCTGCAGACTTGCAAGCATATATGTGTTTTGCCATATACATCTACATGGCACTGTACAGCTGTGTAGCATCCTGCCATGTATTGCCTGTGTTGCACATGTGTAACACATGGGACAATAGCTAGCCTGATGGTATTTGCAGGGTTGGATATCAACTATAGCATGTATGATCATAGTGATCTAGTAGGCTATATGGCCTGGGTCATTTATGAGCCTAGGTAGACTGGTTACCTAGCTGTAGGCAACAGACAGGTAAGTTTCAGTGGCCAGTTCAAGCAGTGCCACAGAACTGATCCACAGGGTTACTGATATATTTGGCATGCGGTTATCACACCATGTCACAGAGAGGGGCGATGTGCAGCTTCGCTGGACAGGGATGCATAGTATGGCAAGAGTATGTTAAGTGTATGGGACAGAGGTCTGTCAGGCATGTTGTGATCCTTGTACTAGAAAGGTGGATGTCCATGAAGCATGTGTTTATTTGGGATCAGGATGTGTTAAGTGTAGCATGTCCAACACCTCTGGGTTGGACATGGCTTTATTCATTGTAGGCTGCATGCTACATAGTCCAGCTAGGGATTGGGAAGGGCAGTGTAGGCCATCTACACATGGGCAATAACCCTTAAAGGAAATATGTGATCTATTATGGGTCACATGGGTGTTGAGTATGGCTGAGCAATTATCTCTATATTCCTGGATGGCACACTGTCATGATTAGGGGTGCCACATATGACTACCTGTCTGGTGTGGTGAAGTAACTATCAAAGGAAAGTACTGTCCAGCTGCATCCCATACACACAGTTGCCATTATGTTGACAGCTGCCTAGGTGGTAGCTAATGGGTACAGGGTTTGTAACATAGGGGATGACAATGCAATACTTGACTGTCAGATTGTGGCCATATATCACAAACCACACATCTGACACACTAAGGCCCTTCTGTATGTTGAACGCAGCACACATTGAGTCGACTATTGCTCTAAGTTCATAGTCATTTGCAAACATCAATAGGCTGATGCCTTCTGTGTTAGTCTGTGTGGTATAGATAACAAAGAGGGGGAATACCAGGAATGACCCCTGTATTACTGTGGCTTGCACTGGTTTGATGTGCGTGTATTAGTCAGACACCTTCTGTAGTGTTGGTTCTGCCAGCAGTCTAATTGCCAACAACTCCTGTGACATAGGAATGTACACCTAGTTTACTGAGTGTAGCTGGAACACAGTATGGGTGATGGTGTCCTATGACCTGGCAAGGTCATGATATGCAGTGTGAACCAACCCTACTGTCATCTACATCTGTACCGAGTACATCAAATACGTTTATCACGGTTCATGGCTGTACAGACCAGATTCAGCAGGGTAGTTGTGCACTATGTCCCATTATCAATGGTTTCTCCCCCTTTGTGGGGTGTGATAACTGTTGCTGTGCACCATTCGGTGTGTACACAGCCTGACATGGAGCTATGATTGAACATGATGTGTATGTGGTTAGCTGAATGTTCTTACATTTGTGTAGGATACTCCCTTGGATTTTGACAGGTCCCATGAAAGCTGTATGTATGGCTTTAGAGAGTGCAGCTTGTACCTGCATAGTCATTAGTACAGGGGCCCTGTAGTGCACATGGATATATTACTACGTGTACCTGTTAGGGGGCAGTTGGGAGTGGGTTTAGGTTCTCCAAGACCCTATCTGGATGAACTGGTGCTATTTCTGTAGGTGCAGTACTTTCCATGCCATAATGCTGTGCAGCACAGCAGGTCTTGTCGTTGCTATTACGATTAATTACACAGCTATAGAATGCTCTGTGCTTGGCCTCATAATATGTGGCTGATTAGTTTCACAGTAGCTTTGTGTGATTTTATATGGTGTATCTGCATCTTACTGAGGCTGACCAGGGATCAACTACACTCATGTGTCTTCACTCTTGCAAGAGTTACTACCTTCTGTGGTACAGTTTAAAGCATGGTACCACCAGTTTGCCTTCTTGTTTGTGTTGAGTTGAATCCTGGTTCTGTTTCAATGGCGTAATCACTGCACATATGTGACTGCTTAAGGTTCATTTGTCTAGGATTCAGCATTTGCACATGCATTGTCCATCTGCATGGGTGCCATGACAGTCACCACTCTGCTCTTAGGAAACATAACATTGGCAATGGAGACTAACTCTGTGTAGAATGCTGTTAGCCTTGTTTGTGTGACTACTGTGATCCAGGTCAGTGGAGTCGATGGAATCCAACATGCATTGAGCGCAGGTGTTGGTACATGAGGAGTCTTCCCAGTTCATAATGGAATAGTTGAGAGTAGCCATTATTATGGTTCTGTCTCAGACCTAATCTTCCCCATTAAAGCACATTATGACAGTTGGGAAGTCCGCGGCCTGGTGGGTGATCTGTCTCAAGGTGCATTTTGAATTCCACTTTGGCACAAAGGTAGTTGCTCAGCATAATACATCTGACAGTATGCAAGTGCAATTAGCGTGGGGGTGTACATATTCTTCAGGAATATGGACACACTTGTGGCCCATGTGTTCCAATAAAGGATAATGGGCAAGAGATGAGGTATGTGTTATAACATGGTCATGCAGGTGTTCATAGTTCATAGGTTCATAGTTGAGTACTAAGCTAACTGCTCTTGCAAGCCATTTTAAGCATAGCCAAGTATCCCTTGTGAGACTCAAACCCTGCACCATGTGTTTGTAAGGCAAACACCTTAGCCATTAAGCCACCCTCCCTGTGCTCTCTGGAGCGTTGAAACATGTCTCAGCCACTGCATAGATATGTTTTCCCTGTTAGGGATTGACATATATGTGTCCGTATAGTGTTTCTGAAATGTATCATTGTGTATCGAGACCCACAGTTTATTGCTTGGCTGTCCCTGTAACAGCAGTGGACCTTCACTTGAACCGTGCATGATGAAGGCACTATAGGGGAAGCATGATCCCTAGGCAGTATCCAGATTCCTAGGGGTGACAGGTGCAGGCCCTGTCTGGTAAAGCATCATGGTCTGTCAACCGTGTTATCCCAGGATGACAGATACTGGATACCCTTTGACTTGCACCACTACACTAGACAATTGTGGAATACAATCCTTTTCTCCCTGTACTGCAGTACCATTCTGGCTAATGTCAGAATGCTACCCAGGCCATGGGACATACCTACATGGGCTACAACACCTGACAGTTCCTACATGTGTATCCATGCAGTCCAGGCTACTGCATCACAGGTCCTGCACAACAACATAGAATATGTCAGCGCCATGTGTATAGTTCAAAGGGTGGTCTGAGTGTATAGGTATGTAGCTAATCATGGCAGACAGGCAGCTGACAGTATGTATGTATGCCCTCGCATAGGTTGGTGTGTAACATAGTGCTAGAGTTTGCATTCACAAATGCGTACTGTTGGGCATGTTTCCAGTCACGTGTTCTGAGGTGTGGCACAATTATGCAAGCTATGTCATACAGTTTGTGTATTTTGGTGTCTGTCTCGTCCTGCTTGGGGGGGGGTCACTTGTTTGGCCAGATACTTAGACACGTCTGTGAATGCATGTGATTTCTGGTAGTGTGTGTGGTTGTCTTTACTGTGTTCTGGTAAGGGTATGTGTTGGTTGTGTTGATGAGCTGCATGTGTTAACCTACACCTCATGACTGTCCAGTCCAGTCATGGCTGTAGACTGGGCTGCCTTCCAGCTTACCCCTGTAGCTGCATCCCAAACAATGTGTGGGGCATGGTGTTAGGTGGGTTTGGCAGTGTACATGGCATAGAGATTGCATTCCCGCAGGATGGCCACATACACAAAGCTGACATTAGTAAGCACCAGTAGCTAACTAGTGGACATGCCTGTATGAGCATTAGTGTATTTAGTTTAAGTATTGCTTATGAAGATATTTCAGACAGTGATGCTCACATGTAAATATTTGTGTTATGGACGTGACAACACTGGTTATTACGGAAACATTGTAGCTACCTTTAGCAGCAATCCTCCTCTGAGAAGCACATCACATCATGTTAGTTGATTACAGATGATGCAAGTGACTACAAGTCTGTTTCCTTATCTGGGTATATACTCATAAATCCACCAGGACCATGAGCTCTGTTGGGCACAGACACCCATTCTCCAAAGAGAGTCATGTATCAATATGCTCTGATGCCACTATCAACATGATCAGGATATAATCAGATAGTGTGAGCCATCACCTATGATGCGGCTATTACACATGGGCAGCTGTCTCCTATATCTTATACTCCTACTGCAGATGTTACACTGGAGTTAAAGATGATATGCAACCTGTTTCATTACCAGTGCTGTGCACTACCTTACATACAGTATGTGCAAGCAGCTTTTAGGTTGGCAATGAGAGGTTGGGCTACACAAACCTGGTAGTTCAACCAGTGTGTCTGTACTCTCAATATCCACTCTATGTAGGTGTGCACATAACCATTTAGCCCAGCCCTGTAGCAAGGGTCACTACACATCTGCAAAACATGTACACATGCACAGCTGTTATTGCTTGCAAACGATACTAGAGAGGTCCAACCCTGTAACAAGGGTCACTACACATTTGCATAACATGTACACATGCACAACTGTCATTGCTTGCAAATGATACTAGAGAGGTCCAGCCCTGTAACAAGGGTCACAACACATTTGCATAACATGTACACATGCACAGCTGCTATTGCTTGCAAACGATACTAGAGAGGTGGATATTAAATGTGTTATGTGCATGGATCGTTACCTGGCTCTTCCAATTATCTTTGCTATCATGCTGCTAGGCTGTCAGATGAATACAAATGATATGTATCCTGTCATTGAGTATTGTAATTGCCAATAGACATAACTACAGTTTGCATAACATAACAGAAATTCTGTGTAGAATAGAATACATATCTGCCTAGAATACTGTACATTACACAGTTATTGGCACAATATCCCACAATGCACACCATATTTGCATGGTAAGCCCACCTTTAACATGTTCATCTTACTTATACACCCATACATATGTCGACTGTTACAATATATCAACATATACTATCCTCTGTTATAGCACATACTTGTTGGACCAATCCTGACACTGACAGTGGCTGGAAGCGAATTGGTGGGTTTCAAGCCCATATCATCCCTTGTGGTATATGCGGAGTTTGCCGTGTGACCTACAGTAGTACACACATAGAATACTACAAGCATTACTACTGCTCAACAATACATGACTACAAGATAGCTATTTCCATTATATGCATTGATTACACTGTAATTCTTACAGTACAGGTACTACATACACAGACATACTACATGTTATAAATACCTTATTAGTAATCGGAGGTGTTATTGACCAGTATAATACTCATTTTCAGTTCGTCTTTCAGTGTTTTGTACTGTCCTATAGGTAGACACAGATGGTTTGAATGTGTGACAAGGCAACCTTTTATTGTTACAGATCAGTAACATGTGCAATCCCGATGACCAATTGGTGTTCCTAGTTAGCTAATTACATGAACATCAGCTGCGCTACTACTGCCTTTGCCATTACCATGGCTGCAGTGGAGTATAACTGAGTACTCCACTTGGGCATTGTCCCTTTGCCTTACTTGTGAGGAAGACAGCATGGAAGTCTTGTTTGGACTCTATTACAACAACTGTATGGAGATGAACAGTAATATATTGTGTGTAATGCCTAGAGGATTTGGTCTAAATGTGAGTACTGCTGTTATATTTCTGAATATTGCTACTTATGCAGGGTTTGTCTGTACCTAGTACTTCTGCATATGTTTCAGTCTGGCCAGGTTGTTTGACCAGCTCAAGGCTGCATAGCTATGCATATAATGTTAGGGAGTTTACAGTGTGCTTACCAGACATATTTAGTTTGGTGTTACTGTGTATCATACTGTGATAATAATCAGTACTCGGTAACACTTCCTGGTGTACAAACCTTTCAACCCTCTGAAACAGGATTAGTTCATACAAACCCTGTAACATCAGCATTTAATTGTATAATGGAAACTATTTCACATAGGGCCATGTTAGTGTGTCTGTGTCCAGGTACATTAAGGTTTCAGCAGATGTTGTACAGTAGTTGAATAATTGGTTATGGTATGACAGTATGTATTGATGTAATTATTTTGGTTGTGGGGTGTACATAGCACATGCAGGTGTTTAGGAACCCCTTTTATACAATGTCTATATGTGTGTGGGTGTTCTTTCCCTATGTGAACACCTATCCCTTAGTGGGCTAATACTATGGTAAATGCAGGCTGATTCATTAAGGCACTATTAAATGCTTCCTGTATAGCATGCAGGTATATATATATATATATATATATATATATATATATATATATATATATATATATATGTGTGTGAATATATATATATATATATATATATATATATATATATATATATATATAGATATATATATATACATATACATATATATAGATATATATGGGTGTATATGTATATATATATATATATATATATATATATATATATATATATTGCGTTTATGTGTACCTCCATAGATATGTAGATGTTTTTAACCTATCTAGACCTGTATATATCGACATGTCTCTATGTTTCTCTTTCTCTCTCTCTCTCTCTCTCTGTATATCTATCTATATATATATATGTATATATATATATATATATATATATATATATTTATATATATATATATATATATATATATATATATATATATATATATATATATATATATATGAGCATACACCTTTAACTGGGTACATGGCGGGTTGTCCTATTTCAACACATTCCTCCCTTTTGTGTTTTAACCTGTCTGCATACACCAATAGGTACATCCCAGATAGTTTAGTGTTAGGTTACTCTGAGGCTGGAGTACATGGTTGTGGGTTCTCCTCCTGGAAGGTGTTGTTATTTTACCTCTCAGAGTAGGCACTGGTAGAGAAAGTGTGAATGACACATGTTTACCCGGTTGTAAGCAGGTTTGCCCATGGTCTGTATGACGTTAAGCAAAGGTTAAATCTGTGAAGCACTTCTCCGTTTACCGTGTTTCAGCGCCGCTTACTGTCGCGCAAACCCATGGAAACCCACTTACAACTGCTTAAGAGTGCTTTAATCCACCTGTGTCCAACAGCCCTTATTCTGGCCCTCAAAATAACCTAACAGCCCTTGCAGGTCTTGAACCCAGGACCATGAACACCACATTCACTGACTTTACCACTAAGGTATCTGAGATATAAACAAATGTTATTGTGTTTAGAATATACATTGTACTACAGATATTCCTCACTACTGAAAACAAACGTTACAGTCAGTTGTTCTACATATGTCTTATACATGTTAATTTTCATATGTTTGTGAAATTAGGTGTTGCAATGTGACATGACAGGATGTATTATGAATGAGAAAGGTTCTTGCTTTGTGTCCTTTTTATATTGTCCCCATACTCCATGTATACCCCTCCAGTTCACTTATTGGACATCCGACCCAGGCCCTCCTTCATGCATGATTGCATTACCCATCATTCCTCCCTCACCCTAATCTTCACATACACAACAACCACCCCTTCTATGGAGAATTAGGTTAATATTAATTGTTATAATACCAGAGCTGCATGTGTTTTGTGTACACTCCAGTTCCTTTGGAGTGCTTCTGTGTCACGAAGTGTGTTCGTAGATTGTCATATATATGGCTATTAAAGTAAGTGTATAATATATATATATATATATATATATATATATATATATATATATATATATATATATATATATATATATATATATATGTGTGTGTGCAGACATCACTGACATGCATATGTCTATATATATATATATATATATATATATATATATATATATATATATATATATATATTGTATTAGTTTGTAACAGTAATAGATATGTAAACTGAAATGTGTTGGTTCACAAACTACAGTACATTACAATGTACTGTACATATGTACTCAAGGGACTGTCCCATTTGTGATCATTACAGTGAAATGCATATGGTATAAGGTATAAGGTGTAGTCTCAAGACCATGAAACATGTATACACTTTGGATGGCTTAGTGGTAAGTCCCATGACTATAGTGTTCAAGGTTCGACACCTGCGATGCTGTACATATGTTTTTTACTGTAGAATAAGGCTCATTTAAGCAGTTGTAAGCTTGTTTAAAAGTGTTTGTCTGACATTATAGCAGCGGTTTTACACAGTTAAACAAACTATGTAACGTATAACCTGTGCGCGCAAACACGGACACATCCGTTAACTACTCAGGATATATACATGTCAGTGAAATAACATCTCACTATGTGCTGACATTACATTACATACTCTGTTGACTGTACTCTCCAGCACACATGGGTTTATATGGGTGTTTTGAATGTTTATTATACAGATGATTACCACCTATATATGCAAGCTGTGGTTAAGGTATACTTTTGCATATGATAAACATCCTTGCCTTTATCAGGAGTGTAACCTCGAATGCACAGATACTATGCAGATGCTGTAACCATTACACTGTTGACATTAATGTTGCTTCTGCCTATTTCCTATTTAGATGATTTCTATGTGTAAGCTAGGCTAAGCAAAGGGCCGAGGCCCCCAAACTCACTGAGCTTCACGTACTCTTGAAATAACAACATATAACAAATGTACTGTGAGACAATAAATTACATTCCTAACTACATTAGGCATAGCCCCTCACTGACACACTTCAAGGGAAACCTTGTTGTGTGAATGGGTAACAGACTATAAACCCCTGGGATCATGTGTCCCAGAACCATACAGCCACGGGGTGGTGGAGCTTGTCCAGTTTGATAGCTGTGAGACCTGTTGGGGGAATTGAATGGTGCTGAATTGTCACATTAACATGCCCTCCTTAGATCACTAAGTGCCCCTATTACCCACCACAACCCCAGTCTTCAACAGCTTCCAGTAACTCTGCCTGGAATTGCTTCATTGGCTATGCTTGACAGGCTCAGTTACTTCATCAATGTTGGGGGGAAATCCAACACACTATAGCTATGCTTCTAATTGCCCGTGGGCAGATAGGTAGTAGGCTATATGTGAACCTCTAATGTGCAGGCCATCACAGTCATAATATGTGAATAAACAGACCTTCAGATCACAATACACAGTGAGAAATCACCATGTAGTCAGGAAACAGTTAAGTACAGCAAGAACATACAGAACACTGATACTTAGTCACTCCAAAAGCCTATCTTGGAAGCTAGAAGACTTGTATAAGTTTAAGGCTTTCTATTGCTTACCAGTAGGTCACCTACAGGGGAGATGAAAAACAAGCACAGATGGGAAACATGCATGCAATGATACCATACAGGCCTATGTGTCAGCCTTAGGCTTTGGAATACTGGCCAAAGCTATTGGCGCCCCCATGGTGCCTTATTTAGGAGAGTCTCAAAGGTGAATTCCAGCTCCATAAACAGCACAATAGAGATTCAATGAGGGTTATGCTACTCAACATCAGGGGTTGTGATCACAACGTGCATGCACTCACAGCACTCCTCAGGATGAACAACATCAGCATCTGTGCAGTAACTGAAATCTGTCTTAAGGCTCCTGAGAGCACACCAACACTACCAAACTAGAACCCATACCACACATTTCAGCCACAGAACATGGTTTGACAGACATGGAGGGGCTGTATCCATATTCATCAGGGATACCTACACCTCCAGGTTAGTGGGGCAGCATGATACCTCTGAAATCATCCATAGGTTCATAGGTTCATAGGTTCATACTAGGCTATCTGCCCTAGGGCATTTATAAGCCTAGCCAGAGTTGTGTGGCTTTCACCACCCCTTAGGTTGAAGAATACTATACCCATTAGTTTGCCGTGCCTCTGTCCAGCAGTGATACAGAGATGATCCCGGGTAAACACGATCTCCCATCCACTGGTCAAGATTCCTCTTGAACAGAGCCAGCGAGGTGCTCTGTCTCACATGGACCGGGATTCTGTTCCACAGCATAGGGAGTCTCTGGGTGATGAATCTGTCCCTCCAGCATGTCCTATTTATATCTGTGTTGAGGTTTAAGTCTCTTGCTCTTGTGGCTCTGGTGGATTTGGATTTTTTGAGGTGGAGCATGTCCATTAATTCTGGGTTGGACATGGCCTTGTATGTCAGGCACAGGTCACCTCTGAGCAGACGGTATGCGACTGAATAGAGCTGGAGTTTCTTCAGTCGGGCAGCATATGGCATATTTTGAGCCTTTATCCTTTTGGTGAGGAACTTTTGGGGTCTTTCTAATTGCTGCAGGTGTCGGGTAAGATACATTCCGAATGGGGCATTGTACTGAATCATTGGTCTGATAAGTGAAGAGTACAGGGGAACAATGACCTCCCTTGATCTGGATGTGAATCCCTTCATAATCAGGTGGGCAATGTAGAAGGTCCTCCTAACCACTTTGGCAATGTGAGTGTCAAAAGAAAGGTTACTGTCAACTTGGGTCCCCAGGTCCCTGATAACCTCTTCTGTGCTAATGGATTGCCACCTATGTGGTAACTTGGGGTTACCTTGTTTTTACCAAAGGGTATGACTATACATTTTTGGCGTTTAGCTTAAGGCCATGGCTCTGGCACCAGTTATCCATTTCTATGAGACCTCTCTGAAGGATATCTGTGTCTGATGGATTTTCATCTATGGCGCCCAGTTTGCAGTCATCTGCAAACTTTGTCGGCCACAATCCTCCTATGTTTGCCTGCACTTCTGAAAAGTAGATGTCGAACAAGAGGGCGCCCAGGACTGAGCCCTGTGGGACACCGCTTGTGACCGGCTTGGAGTCTGACATGGCACCAGCAACTCTAACCCAGTGGGTCTTGTCCTTGAGCCAGTTTGCAACCCATCTTGTGACATATGGGTTTACATTTAAGCTGGTGAGCTTTTCTATGATACCGAGTGGGGTATTGTGTCGAAAGCTTTTGCAAGGTCAAGGTAGGCTGTGTGAACTGCCTTACCCTCATCAATGGCCTTGGTGACTGTTTCAAAAAAGTCGACCAAGTTCAAGAGGTATGATCTGCCCTTGACAAAGCCGAATTGGGTAGGATCCAATGTCTGTAGGTCCCCTATGTCTTTATTTATGAGTTCCATTATGATCCTCTCCATAGCTTTGCAGGCCAGGCTTGTTAAGCTTATGGGGTGGTAATTACCAGGGTCCGTAGAAGCACCGCCTTTGTGGAGTGGGACCACAGTTGCCGTCGCCACTCTTTGGGCACGTATCCTGTGGTAAGGCTAAGATTAAACAGCAGCCTTATGTGTGGTTTAGTTCCTCATTGAGTTCATGTAGCACACAGCGGGGACACCATCGGTCCCATTGATGCTGTGTTTTAGCTTTAGAGAGAGCAGCTCTCACCTGGGCATTTGAGATGATTGGGAGGCTACACTCTGCTGGGATAGATATTTCTCCTTTGGGGAGGGAGGGAGAAATTTTCACTGAACCTGTCTGCCAGTATGTTTGCAATGTCTGTGGGTTCAGTGATTTTTGTATCATTTTGGACAAATTCTGAGCATATCTGGGAGTTTCCACCCAGATTTCTAACATAGCTAAAGAAGGCCTTATGATTGTCTTTTGAGTCCTTGGCGATTTTTCTCTCAAAGTTGGCATTGGATGATTTTATGAGTGATCGTAGTTTTTTACTAGAATTGATCAGAGATGGCTTCCCTTTTAGGGATTTTGCTCTATCTTGTAGTAGCTTTCTCCTCTTGTTGTAAAGTTTGTTTATGGCTGGGGTCCACCAGATCGGGCGCTTGCCTTTGGTGGAAAGGGTCTTGATTTTATTTGGGATTGCTTGATCCATGCAATCCTGGAGGTGCTCGTAGAAAGCATTTGTAAGGGATTCAGCAACGTGGGTTGTGGTTTCCAATGGCTCAGGGGCCTTGAAGGATACCACACCAGTCTTAAGAAGTGTAAAGTTGGCTTTTGAGAAGTTCTTCACTGTGGTCTTTTTTTTGGGGGGTGGGGGCGGGATGTGGATCTCCAGTGAGATTAGTTTATGGTCTGATCTCACCAATGAGGATATACTTCCAGTGTGGAGCATTTTGTCCCCATGTTTGTGATGATCAGGTCTAGTATATTTTCACCTCTTGTGGGAATGGTGACAAGTTGTTCCATAGCATTTGAGTTTATGAACTCCAGGAACCTTTGGGCTAGGGTATTGGGGCTTGAGTAATGTTCCCAGTCTATGTTTGGGTAGTTGAAGTCACCCAATATGATGGTGTTTGGAGAGACATTTATACTCTCCAGTGTCTTCAGGAAGGCTCTGTGGGGTTCCTGAGTTTGAGAGGGTGGCCTGTAACATGCTACAAACTGTAGAGCAGTTTTGCCTATGGTTAATTGCACCTGAATGGTCTCTGATGCTTCGTGAGTTGCCACCAGCCTGGAGGTGTGGGTATCCTTGATGAATATGGATACACCCTCCTTTTGTGGTACGGTCCGGGTTTGGGGCCGGCATGATATGAGTAAAACCTGATAGTGCCGGGGTGCTCTTAGGAGCCTTGAACCAGGTTTCAGTCACAGCACAGACATCGATGTTCTCCATACTGAGGAGGGCTTGAGGCGTGCATCTTGAATTTAGACTTCTGGCATTGAGCAGCATTACCCTTAGTATTTTTCCATTATTGTTTTCTAGGGCGGTGGGTTTAGAATTTGAGCCTTGTCTAAAAAGGCACTATGGGGTGGCAAGAGCCTTTGCCAATATCCGGAAACCCAGGGTGACAGGTGCAAGCCGTCCCTTATGAAACAGCGTGGCTTGTCAAGCATGTCATTCCAGGCAGACAGACATTGGATCCCCTTAGAATGACACCAGAAATTAAGCCAATTATTAAAACTGATCATTTTGTCTCTGTATTGTGGCATCATTCTTGGTGAAGGTTGGATACTGCTCAGGGTCAGGGTCATATCAGCAGCCTGGGCTACATAATCTGAGAGCTCCTTTATGTCTCTTTTCATGTAGTCTAGGGAGGTACATCTCAGGTCATTCACACCGGCATGGACAATGACTGAGTCATACCTGTACTTGTTGTGGAGTGACCTGAGTGCTTGTGTTATGTGGCGGATTCTAGCGCACGACAGGCAGCTTACTGTGACCCTCTCCTTGTTCAGTCTGGTGAGTGGGACGTCAGTGTGTCTGACTATGGAGTCACCTATGACAAGTGTGTCTGGCATTGTGTTTGGCCTTAAGGGCTGTGACTGATTTGCACACTGATTTTGTGATCTATGTGTTGCTTGTGTTATGTCATGAGGTGGCAGTTGTTTGGGTGTCTGCTTTGGAGGCCTCTGCTGTTTTGGTAGATTTTTGATCAGTGCCTCCGAGTATGTCTTTGTGTGTTTATGTGTTTAATTTGTAGTTGTGATAGTTCTATGTGAGACTGGGTTTATGGTGTGTGTGGTTACCTTCTCCTCCTGTCTGGTTTTGCCAGTCCTGAGTTGAGAGAGCTCAGCCTCCAGTTTGGCTATATAGTTGCATCTCTCGCATGTATTTGTGTTTTGTGGGAGGAGGAGAGGGTTGTCTGTGTACATGAGGCAATTGTAACATTGCCTCAATATTCCCAGATTCACCAGCTGAGCAGGAGAGGACGCTAGCAGCTGACCCTTTGACATGCTAGAAGAAATGAAAAAGTTTGCTGTGTAACTGAGTCAGAAAGGACCTATAGGAAGTGGGTACTCAAGGGGGTTTTAAGCTAGTGAAGTACTTTGTATAACATAGAAGTGCTTTACCTGACTAAAAAATGCTTTAGGAACAAGTGCTGAGCTTTACAGATAGAGAATAGACTGTTTAGATTACAAGTACAGCAGTTCTAAGAGAAAAAATGAAGAGCACACTTTACAGAGCCAGAAATAGTTTAACCTTGTTTAACCGGCGCTGCCCGATGTGCTCTAGTGGCAACTCTGCGCTAAATGCAGAAAAGGCAATAAGTCAGTAGTACAGGCTAGCACACTTTAGTGGGCAGCCAAACAATTAAATTAAACAGCAAACAAACACTTTTCAACTTGAATTAGACTAATTTCAACTAAAATGTACTTTTAAGTGCAGATAATAAAAAATGCAGTAAAAAACTATGAAAACAGTTAAAGCTTGCTCTAGGTAAGTGCAGCTAACACCAGCCACAACTGCAATGTAAACTGTGGCCTGCTATGGATCACCCTCCATGACCCAGAACCTCCACTTATCTGGAGACAGTGGAGAACATGACAGTCCTAATGCACACCCTGGCATTGGTCGATGTCAACTACCATACCATTGACTGGGAAACTTACTCCGGTACTCACTTCCAGGTCCAGCGCTTCCTGGAATTTATCACCTCATATGCCCTGTATCAGAAGGTAACCTCCCTAACGTGGGGTGGAAACTACTAGAAGTGGTCATCACCAACATGGGCAACAGGTGCACCACAGTGGAGGTTAACCAGTCACTGGTTAGATCTGACCATGAACTCTTTACTATTTCCACACCCAAGCATCTCCCTCACCCATGGATACCACAGTGTATACCTTTCCTACAGCTAAATTTACACTACTAGTGACACGGTTGGGGGGTTTCACAGCCATCACTGGTAAACCAAGACTCACTCCTCCTAGGCAAGGATATCAGTCTGGTGAACCTCTGCAATGAACAGGCTATACTACAGAAGACACACAGCAAATCCCACGAAGGGCAGACATCCGTGACCACTATTAGTATGATATGTAGGTCCTTCATGACATCATCCAAGGCTAACATCAGCGGGAGAATATGCAAGGATATGAAAGATAACCACAAAGCCTTCTTTGTCTATGTCAAGGATCTACGTGGTGACACACAGATCTGCACTGTGCCGGTGAAATATATCACAAAATATGTTGACCCTAGTGATATTGCCAACATCCTTGCAGATACATTCAGTGCACACTTCACCCCCTAAAGAGCCCACAACACTACCCGAAAGGTACAGTATCCCACACATCAGAGACACACAGGTGAAAATGGCCCTCTCTAAAAGCATCAATGAAGGCAGATGTTGTCCCAGACTGCATCTTTCAAACTGTACAAGACAACCCACCTCCCCACCTAATTAAGCTTTCCTACCTCAGCCTCTCTACAGGCTACATGCCCATACAATAGCGGGAGGCAACTGTTATTACACTGCATCAAGGTGGAATCACAACTGACCATGGTAACTACCACCCCATAAGCCTGACTAGCCTGGCCTGCAATGGTATGGTTCGCATCCTCATGGCACTCATTAACAAACACATTGGTAACTTCCGAACACGTGACCCAATCCAGGTCAACTTGGTTGAGTGCAGTTCATGCCTACTTAACCTGTTTGACTTCTTACATACAGTCACCAAGACATTAGATGAGGGGGGAGGTGGTTCACACATACTACCTGGACCTTGCCAAAGCTTTTGTCACCATGCCCCACTCAGGTATTATTGATAAACACACCAGCCTGTACATACACCCATACATCACAGGTTGGGTTGCCAACGGCTTACACACAGAACTCACATGGTACGACTAGCGGTCTCCAGGTACAACTCATGACCAGTCACGACTGGTGTCCCACAGGACTCAGTCCTGGGGGCCCTACTGTTTGGCATATACATCTCAGAGGTACAGACAAACACTGGTGGACTATGGCAGACCATGTTTGGCAATGACTGAGAACTGGGAGCCATGATTGATAGTCCAGCTGACACAGACATCCCTCAAGGGGCCTCATGGTGAATGTTACAGGGTGCCAACGACATGGCCTCTAGCCAAGTGCCACTAACTGCATGGTTATTCCATTTTGGAATTGGCACCCACATATTAACACATAAGTGGCAGCCACTTTAATACAGATGAGGTAATGGGGTATCTGGGGACTAAGGTAGATAGTGATCTCCCCTTTGACAATCATATCTCAACAGTAGTTAGGACATCCTTCTGTGTAGGCCATTTGATTACTAAAGGATTCTCATCTAGACATACTGGGGTTATAGTGCCCCTTTACTCATCACTCATCAGTCCCATCATAGGGTATAATAATCGATGAGGGATGTACCTCAGAAGACACCTCCAACAGCTGGGGGTTCCACGAATGTACCACACCAAGGGTAATACTGGCCTGTAACATATGGCCTATGCACCCAGACTGAATAAACTCCTTCTTTACTCAGTGGCATCTCGTTTACCCCGAGATGATCTCTGCTGGCCAACACAGCTATGTCGAACTCAGGCTTGTTGGATATGCTCCACCTATGGGAATACATGTCACAGTGAGCCACACACTGTAGTGAGCTGAACCTTGCCACAACAATAACTGGAAGATGCTGGAGGGACAGCTTCCTGTCACAGACACTCCCCATACTTTGGAACAACATCCTTAACTACATTTTACAGAGCCCCTCACTAAAACTCTGCAAGAGAAGCCTTGAAGAGTGGATGGGGAACAGCAGATGCACCCCAGGGATCCTGCCATTAGCTCTGCTCCATAGAGGGACAGTTAATGAATCAATGGGGTGGCAAAAGCTGACACATTATGGCTGGGCTTATGAATGGCCTCTGGCAGTTGGCCAAGTACCTACCTATGAATCTATGCATACAATATCTGCATATGCTGATAGTTTAATTTACTGTTCAGGTGTTGACTTACCTTGTGCCAATGGTAGTTGTGTGTGCAATAGTTGAGGTCTGCCTATTTTGGATGCACACAGTAGACTGCCTATACATGACAATTTACAGGTAGTCTTGTGTGTGTGTGCCATCCATTTTTACAGTGTGTGCAGGTGGAGAAAGGTGTCAGTCCCTAGGTGTCTACATGGTCAATGTGTGTGCTATACATTCCCTCTTTGCCAAGGCATGGGCATAGTGGGCATGCCTCCATCTGCCTACTGGGGCTGGCTCAGGGTGTTCATGGTCTGAGTACCTCTGTGCTTGTGGGGTCCTTGACAATGGTGGTGGGCTGTGAGGACCTTCACCATTCTATCCCTGCTGCAGCTGTTTCCACAGGACCATATTGTGTAGCATGGCACACACTATGAAGATGTGGACATGTGCCTGGAGAGGACTGCAAGGCTGCACCAGATATGTCCAAGCAATGGAACCGTGATTTCAGCATCCCAAACACATGCTCTATGATGATTCTGGTTTGTGCATGTGCCTCATTATGGTGTTCCTGCATGGGTGTGTGTGTGCATTTCTGATGGGAGTCATCATCCACGGCTCCAGTGCATAGCCAGCATCCCCCACCATGTGGCCATTTGGGATGTCCCCCCTGGCAAATAACCGATACAGCTGTGAGGCATGCCAGATGTGGGAGTTGTGATAACTTCCAGGGCTGCCAGCACACACACATCCATTATAATACCCTGGGCATTGCACACGACCTGGCAGTTGATGGAGGGGTATCCCTTGTGGTTTATGTAGCACCTACCCTGTTCACTAGGTGGTGACTTGATGTGTATGTGCGTGCAGTCTATTGCACCCAGTACCTCCAGGTATTCTGCCACACTGTGGAAGAGATGCATATTGCTGGCCAACTCCTCCTGCGTTCTGGGGAAGTATATGTGCTCATTGACATGTGGTAACATGGCATCCAGGAACTGGTGTAGTATCCTGTATGCTGATGCCTGTGAGATTCCCATGATATCCCCAGTTTGTCTTTGAAAGGTACCTGTAGTTAGTATTCTCAGGCTTACGCATACCTTTGTATCCACTGGGATGGGTTCCCCTCTGTTTGTTCTGGCTCTGAGGCATGGCCGGCACTGCTCCACAAGTTGCTGTAGGATGTCCCTGTCTACCCTGTAATGCTCTACTATCTCCAGATCATGTAGCCCCTGGTAGGTTACCCTCGGTCTGAACACTCTCCTCCTCCTCTGGTTCCTGAGGTGGTCGTGTGCATCATCCTCCACACCAACACCTTCATTCTCCAACACATGCTGGTGGATCAAAGCTATGGCAGCCCCTAAAATGTACATAATAAAAGGTCCCCGTCTGCATACACCACTGGTGCAGAGTGTATGGGAATACACAAATGTGTGTGAGATGCTTTCAAACTTTATAGTATTATGCTATGGATGCTGCTGATGTCAGTGGGTGTGTATGAGCTATTCCAGCTGCAGCGTGTCTTAATTATGGGTTTTGCAATGAGTACTGCAAGTATGGGGCCTTTACTGTGGAGATCTGCTTGCCTGCCTTGATTAATCTGTTGCCCTTTATTTCACTTTTAGACCTGGATCCTCTCCCATTATCAGGCATGCAGCCACCTGCCGTCTTTCTTGTTTTGTACTTTCCCTACCCAGTCATGGCAAAATGTGCCTTGTAGCTGATATACTGCATATCAGCTTTGTTCTACTTTGACACTTTACTGTTTTCTTTGCAGTACAGCCCCTCCCCTTCCCTGTTCTGCAGGTAGCTGCTTGCAGCCTTGTTAGCTGTTGTCAATGGCTCACTGTAGGCCCCTAGGTGTTAATTAGTCATTTGTACTCCAATTTCACTGCTGCAGCATTTCCTTATTTCATTCCTATATCTTTCCTGTTTCAGCTGCAGTGCACACCATGCATACCTGTTTACTGGGTTTATGAACGTTTTCATCTCCGTTCACATGAATACTCGGTTACCTTGTGTACTCTAAGCTAAGCATAGCTATGGCAAATTTGACACACCCCTATCCTGCAGTTTGCCTAGCTAGGGGCAGACCTGTTTAACAGTGCTCTAATGTGCTTACAGCAATGGCGACACACCCCTCTCTTGATGTCATCTTTATCTCAAGGGTACACCTCGGTATTATAACGCTACACTGTGAGGTGCATCCTTACACCAGCGGGGACTCTGCGACTCACTATTACTCCTCTCATTTGCTTGGCATTGCCTACTAATTCCTAGCTACTGCGCATAAGACTGTCACTGCCCATTAGCAACCCTTGTGCAATAAGTATGGTGTAGCATGCCTGCCATTGACTATTATGGGGAAATCATGATATGTATTTCATTGCAGTTTTATTCTATATTTTTATATATTCCTTGGGATCCCCTTTGCGCACCCCTGCCCTGCGCTTCCACGTCGTGATAGTGTGACTATATATATTAAATGTTAATTTTATATTTTGTACATGTTTTTATGCCAATGGCTATATATTTAGCCACTGGCATATATTAACAATATAATACATGTGTTTGGTCAGCTGTCATGGCTCAGATTTTATGTTTGCAAAAATGTAAACCGTTTTCTACAGTTTACATTTCTGCATGCTTACACTATACCTGCACCAATTCCTGAATCGCTACATACCTTCATTTGCATGCTACACTGCTGCACATAGGGTAATTAGCATACAAGGCTTGGGAGTTGTGCAGGCGTAGCGTACACAGGTAGTGCACATGGAAACAGCTTGTACCTGAATCGCTCGGCGGCTATCTTTGGTGTTAGAACGCAGACGCTACACCTGCACCTGCTGCAAGCTTCATGAATCCTGGGGAGGATCTGATATGGTGTAATAGTTATACAATAGAGACAGTCAAACTAATCATTATATATACACACACACACACACACACACACACACACACACACACACACACACACACACACACACACACACACAAAGAGAAATCAAAGGCACCCAGATATGAAAAATTTCACAACACAAAAAATAAGATCACAAAGGGGTACTTAGAACAGAATATTAATAAAGTAGAAGTTAAACAAATAGAAGCTGAAGTTATAGAATACCTGTGAAGTTAAGGGTGTAGAAAGTATAACACAGGTCATGTCAATGAGTCCCCAAAATGAGGAGAGACAGAAGGAACAGGAGACATCTGAAGAAGAAATATAGACATGGAAAAGGAAAAGAGATTTAATATAGCACAATATTTATGCAAAGGAGAAAGCAAAACTAATCAATACAAAAAAACAGCACCAAAGATATTTGAAGAGAAAAAGGCAAAGGCATCTGGATATGGGAAATTTTACAATAGAAAAAATATGAAAACAAAAGGGGAAAGTGGAAAATAGGATCAGTAATGGAGAAGTTAAAGAAACAGAAACTGAAGTTATGGATTATCTGTGAAGTGAATGATTTATTATAGAAAATCCAACTGGTAACATCACAGCATGATAGAACAGTGAGTCCCAAATAAAGGAAACACAGGTTGAATGGAAAGGTTCACTATTATGTGATCAAAACCTTAGGTTATCGAACACCTAAAGGTCGATCACTAAATGTCGAAGTCTGAAAATTGCGAACTGCCATTTCCACACAGGGAAACAAGTCATTTGTCCGTTACATGGATTTTGTTCTTTCTCCGCTGTAGAGCAATCTTGGAGTTGGTATATTTATTTGGGTGGGGGGTGGGAGGGCACTCCCCCTGCTATCACTAGGGAACATGTCCTTAATGATCTCTCTAAGGCCAAGAACACTGTATCAATGGGTCCAGGCAATATCCCATGATGCCTTCTAAATAGCATGAAACATGACCTATCAGGGCCTCTGGAATTGCTATTTAACTATAGCCTTCAAATAGACTTCATGCTGCATGAATGGAGAACAGCAATAGTCATCCCGCTGCACAAAGGGGGAACATCTACAGACCCTGGAAACTACAGATCCATAAGTCTCACTAGTCTTAAATGTAAAGCTATGGAAATAATTATCATGGAAATGATCAATAGTGATATAGCAAACCTCCAGACACTGGACCCAACCCAGTTTGGTTTTGTCAAGGGCAGATCATACCTATTCAACTTGGTGGACTACTTTGAGAGGGCCACCAAAGCAAGGGATAGGGCAAAATGGTTCACACTGCCTACCTTGACCAGCCCAAGGCATTTGACACAATACCCCACTCTGGTGGATAGCCAACTGGCTCACAGACATGACCCAGGAAGTTAAAATTGGGGAGTGCACATCTACAAAGAGGCCAGTCAAAAGTGGAGTCCCTCAGGATCAGTCCTTGGACCTCTCCTTTTCAGCATTTCCTTCTCTGAAGTGAAGGCCAATGTCAGTGGTCTCTGGTTGACCAAATTTACAGATGATTGCAAATTAGTAGCTGTCATTGAATCCCACATTGACCCAAATGTTCTCCAGGACACAGACAAACAACTGGTATCAGAGCCATGGACTAAAACTAAATGCCAATATATGCATAATAGTATCCTTCAGGAAGTCATCCACCCCTGGTAACTATCATATTAACAACACACCCCTTAAAGATGACCCGGTAGTCAGGGACTTAGGGACACACATAGATAGTAATTTAGCCTTTGACCATCATGTGTCTACAGTAGTGAGGATATCCTTCTGTGTCGTGTAACTTATAAACAAAGGTATGGCATCTAAGCCCAAGGAGGTCATTATTCCACTGCATTCAGAATTTTATTCAGAATTCATCAGACCTATGAGTACAATGCCCCTTTAGTATGTACCTAACCAGGCATATCCAGCAACTGGAATGTCCACAGAGGTTTCTCACCAAAAGAATACAGGGCTTAAGTAAACTGTCCTATGCAGACCACCTCAGACTCTATCCCTGTATTCTGTCTTCTACAGGCTTCTGATGGGAGATCTATGCCTGACATACAGGGCATTGTCAGGCAACACTCTGGTGGACCTCCTGCATATCCACAAAACAGACAGCACCAGAATTACCTGTACTAAAGAGTTAAACCCTGCCTGTGATATAAACAAGACCTACTGGAGAAACAGGTATGTATCCCCGAGATTACCCCATCTCTGGAACAGGCTCCCCATCCATGTGAAGCAGAGTTCTTCCCTAACCCAGTTCAAGTGCAACATGGACAATTGGATGGAGAACAGGAAATTCATCCCTGGTTTGGCACCTATGTCTCTAATGGACACAGGAAACCTGTAAATGCCTCATCTCCCAGGCCCTAGCTTGAAAATGTTTCATCCCCAAAGCCCCTGCTTACACTTATCAAGGGCATCAGAACTTGTCAGAGATTTGGGATGCATGGCTACACTTAAAAAGGTCCTTGTGATCATTAGCCTAGTAAACACCTATGAACCTATGTGAAGATTCTCTGGAGCTTTCAGTAGGAAACCAGTACAAAGGTATAGTTGTTGGAGTTGCATGACAAGAAAAGGAAGAGGAAATGGTGACACCTTTGATGCAGTCAATGTTGTGGAGTTATAGGCAGGTGAGTTGCCATATGAAAGAGCAATGGATGAAACAGAATGCAGCTGAAGAGAATATGTCACAGGAAGATGTTCTGGAACTTTTTGTAGAATGCCATCAGGAAACGGTGAACAAAGAACGTGCCCTCAGTTTATTAATAAATGAGCTATGGGAGCAGTTGCTTGATTTAATAGAGATGGATAGACATATCAAGATCG
Organism: Protopterus annectens; assembly: GCF_019279795.1. Classification (NCBI taxonomy): domain Eukaryota; kingdom Metazoa; phylum Chordata; order Ceratodontiformes; family Protopteridae; genus Protopterus; species Protopterus annectens. The sequence continues at coordinate 1,121,974,806 of NC_056727.1, forward strand.
ATGAAAAAAATAGATTACAGAAAATTAATAAGATCCAAAATGTTAGAAGTCTGATAAAACAAATGAACACAGTAATCAAGACTATATACAGAAATTCATGTGATATAACAGAAATAAATAAGATATATTACTGTGCAGCTGAATTAATAACAGGTAAAGCCTTACCACAAAAATACAGGGCAATAAGGGAAAGAAAGGGAAGAAATCAAATGCCATTATGGGAATATCGAATAGAGAAAACTATAAAATAATTAAGACAAGAAGTGTTGCTGCTGGAAGAGTATAGAAGAGGGAACAGATCAACAAAAAACTTAGCAAGATAAATGTGATAAAAGCAATGCACAGTATTAGAACAGACAAGAATCTATCAGACACTATTGCAAAAAATAAACTAAAAAGATCAGAATAGGCAGAAAAACTTTGAAGATATGCATATAAACATATGAGGGAATTTAATAGAGCCTACACAATTTTTTTACCATGTAGGCATTGCACCGCACTGCTTACAAGAAAGTAAGCAGGTTTTAGATTCAGTAAGCACTGCTGAGTGGCGTGGATGCACTCGCCATCCAGGGAAATTCCGTGGCATACAAATCACCTCATAAGCAGGTGAATCTCATGCAAATGAGTCAGGTAGAGCAATACAGCAAGCAGATAGGCAACTCTTCAGACCCCGTGTTAGTGTGTGTCGTATACACAGAAAAATTCCATGTACAGGAATAGAGACAGACAAAAAGGGCTGTACAAATGTAGATATATGGACAGAAATTTCATTCCACATACAGATATGAATGAAACTATCCTACTGTGTGTCTGAAAAATTAAAGGAAATAAGTTAAATTTATTTATTTTTTTAATAATCTGGGCATGTTTGTGCTGCGTGCTGCAGTGTGCAAACATACTTTATAAAAAAAAAAAAAATTGGAAAAACAAAATTAATTTTATATGACAAAAATGTATTCCAAGCGCTTGTGTGGAGTATCTACAATGGTACATTGGTGCTGTTGCTAATGTGGTAGGACTATAAAGCATGTAGTTTCCAGGCTGTGAGCATGGATCCCTATGCAAATGAGGTGGAGTTATTGAATAGCATAAAGGGGTAATTGTGCCCACAATTGTAGGCAGAGAACCATGTTGGTGTTTACAGAGGAGGTAGCTGACATCAGGGGAGGGTGAGGCCAATAACTTCTAAGCTTATTTCAGCTTAGTTGCACCTGTTTGTGAGGTGTGCTGCCATGCTGAGAGTGTCCTTTCAAGGGGGGGGGGTGCACTATCTTCTAAGCTTTGTTTAGCTAAGGGGCACGTGTTTCCATGTGTTTGCGCAGTGGGCTGCCATGCTGATCATGGAATTCTGGGGGGTGTGTACACTAAGTGCTAAGCTTTGTTTACCTATGTGGCACACGTATGTGTGTGGCACACCGCAGTGCTGCATGTATCTAAAAGCCAATGACATATTAATTAATTTTGACCCCTGTTTAATTTAAACTAGGGCCATTAAATGATGTTAATGATATGCTAGGCATGTGGAATGCATCATAGGTAGTCAATCACACAGTCAGCACCTATAGCAGAGCACTATAAAGTATGCATACACCCCATAATCTGATTTTTCCCCTGTACTCTGCACCATTGGAGTACAGACTTGAGAATTTTAACTGAGAGAATGCTAGGGGCTGTTGCAGGTCTGCTATATCTGTATGTGCTAGATGCTGAAGTCAGTGCTGCTGCTGCTGACAATAGGCCTAGACAGAGAAGGTGAAGAGTGTTCAGGCCCAGGATAACCTTCCAGGAGCTACATGAGCTGGAGATTGCAGAGAGCTACAGGGTAGATGGGGCCATATTACAAGAACTCACTGAGCTCTGCCACCCTCAACTCAGACCCAGAGCCAACAGAGGGAAACCCATCCCATTGAAAACAAAGGTATGTGTAGCCCTTAGGATACTAGCTGCAGGTCCTTTCCAAAGATCAACTGTGGACATGGTACTCCACCAGTTCCTGGATGCCATGCTGCCACATGCCAGTAACCACATTTCTTTTCCCCTCACCTATGAGGTGAGGGCCAGCAATATACAACACTTCTACAGTGTAGCACACTACCCTGAGATACTGGGTGCCATAGACTGCAATCATGTACACATCAAGTCACCACCTGATGAGGAGGGTAAAATCTACATCAACCACAAGGGGAACCACTCCATCAACTGCCAGGTCATGTGTAATGCCCAGGGGATTATCATGAATATATGTGCTGGCAGCCATGGCAGTTGCTATACTATGGTATCATATGTATGGATCTGCTGCATTTATGCAAAGAAATAAAGTGAGCTATGTGGACAGAAGTAACATTCACATGGGACTACAGATACCCAGTCCAAAGGTATGCTTTCCCTAATAATCACTAGGCCTCATAGTTGGAATATTTACTACACCAGTCAAGGGAGATGTTAAACAGTGGGGTCACATGATATCTGGATTATTGTCTATCCTAGCAGATCATGTGTTGCTGTTCCCCCACCCCCAAGACAGCAGTGTTCTAATATAACTGCTTTAATAGTAAGTCAGCAATGGTATATCAGCGGAACAGGCAATCTCAGGGCTGTAACACAGAACCCGATCACACAGTTGTATGTCATACGTAATGCAGGAATAACAACATACATATTTCTTCTGTTGATTGTGTGATGAATGACTCCTCTCTGTCTGGTAGCCTGTGTGGCTCAGTGGACTAGAGAGGCTACCATAGGTGATGGTGTTGATGGTTCTAATCTGGGAGTAGTTACATCTTTTGCATGTGAGGTATTATTATGTTGATGTTTTCAGACTGTCTGTCTATTGGTGGTGTAACATTATGAACCGCAGTGACATATTAAGTACAGCAGACAGCTGGGGAACGTTGTGGACATTTTGAGTGAAGTGCAGTACTGCAGAAACAGGGACAGATGTCATTGTCTGTAACACAAAAATTTCTGGACTCAAGTACAGGTAGGTGTGGCCTGGAGTCACTTTATAAGTACTGACAGTCCCACTGAGCATACCCATACACTTAGTTTAAATGAGCACACTTCTGTTGCCCTTTCATCAAAATGACCTGTTATGTATAGATATGTCTATACATACAGAAATATATGTATACATATACGTCTGTCACTCTCTCTCTCTCTCACATGCATAGTATATCTATCTCTATGTAGTGTCAAATAGATCTATACTTATATATATATATATATATATATATATATATATATATATATAGCTATATATATTAAAATGATACATAGACTTTCCACATATATCTACATAACACATATACATTTCATAGACACATACAGCTACATTTATATATACATCCCTGTTATATACATAAATATGTGTGTGGATGTCTGTATTGCCCTGCATACCCTAATAATGGTGAATAAATCTGCACTGTCATACATACATACTGTTGCTCAAAGGATCCAAACTAAGGGTGAAGCAGTGTATAATCCACTTACCTACAGACATTTGTGCCTGCTGGATGTCACCACATAGACAGACACAGGTGAACAAGTGGTGTAATGTATAATGTTTTCAACACACACATGGACAGGGCATATTGTTCCTGCCTACAGGTTTGCCTATCTAAGTGCAAACTGCCACATATGGCCATACTTGTAACTGTACACAAATAGCTAGTATAATTGTCACTCAGCTCTCTCTCTCTCTCACATAGATGACAAGCAGATGGGGTATTTCATTTAGATGCTTTAATATATAGAAACACATCAGGATGGATAGCAGCATCATAAAATACAAACAAAATATTTAACAGACAAACCTTACATACATAATTGCTTACATCTCAACAGCTAACTACAAAATGGCAGTCTAGCTTGCACATGCTCAATATTTATATACTTGTGCAAGCCCTTTGATTGCTTCCTAAAGGTATATACGCACATTTATCTAAATTGATAACAGTTATCTCACTGCTAGGATGCTAGATGCAGATAGTACAAAGCAATATCATTCTGCAGGCCACAGATGCTGTTCACCATAAGCCTAGTTTGTGTAATGCACAAGTACTGTGCCTGCAGTCACATATACAACAGACTTAACCTGTGGCATGTGCAATAAGTACTGTGATCTACAGTGAATAAAACTAAATAGTTAGGGGGTTCTAATCTCACTCCAGGCCACTTGGTGTTTGTGTGTGTGTGTGTGTGTGTGTGTGTGTGTGTGTATCCCCCTACAAAACAACTAACATGCTGTCAAGGGCTATCCACCTTAAGACAACCAGCTGACACTGTAGTATCAGACATAAGTCATGGCACAGGTGATAAGTATTGTGAGCTATAGTCTGTAATACTAGATAGGTAGGGGCTCTAATCTCACCCCAGGCTACTTGCTGTGCATGTGTGTGCTTGGATGTATGTGTGTGTGTGTGTGTGTGTGTGTGTGTGTGTGTGTGTGTGTGTGTGTGTGTGTGTGTGTGTGTGTGTGTGAATCTATCCCCCTGCAAAGCAACTGACATGTCCTTGTGGGCTATCCACCTGCAATGAACATGCACTTTTTGGTCCTGTAACTTGCTTCTGACTTTTAAACTTCCTTCTTCTACAAGGCTTGATGATGTCATCTACCTTAGGACTACCAGCAGACAGTGTAGTATCAGACTTAATCCATGGGATGTGCAATAAGTAGTGTGAGCTATGGTGTATTACACTAGAGAGGTAGCAGTTCTAATCTCTCTCCAGGCTTGGTGTGTGTGTATGTCCATATGGCATAAATATGATCACCTTAGTAGCTTAGAAATAGGTAGGGTTTTGTAGTATTTTATTTGTAGCATGTGATGTGGCCCCCAACAGACTGACCACAACAAGGTCTGTTGATGTCATCAAGCATGATATGTCCTAAACTGATAGTACTGGCACACATGAGGTATGTTGCATGCATCACGTACTGTGATTTGTAGTGTGTAACATTACATAAGTACGTGTTCTTATCTACATACAGCCAACTTGTACTATGTGTGTGTCTTGGCGTGTCCTGTACACAGTGATTGGAAGTGGTGCTAGCCTCAGTGTAGCCATGTTTGTATTTGAGAATGTCAGAGCATTTTATATCATGTTATGGAACCATAGGATGTTTGAACTGCACTAGCATAATGGCCATACAGCCCTCACAATCATAGACATCTTTATACCCGTAGTTACAGGATCAGCACATATTGCCCCAGTCCAAGAGGGACACAGGCAGACATCTTGTGTAGAGATGATGGTCGCCTAGCCAATCATATAGATGATGTGCTGAGGTGCACTGAGCTTCTCTGTGTGCCATTAGGCACGGTTCTGTTTCAAGGGTGTGTTTAAGTCTGCTAGACAAATCTCTCCCACAAGCACATAGTACTAACTTCACAAACTAAGTTAATGTCCTTACAGTGAGTTATCCATCTACTATGCCTCCTACAGATAGGCAGCATATGCGATCAAGCAGGGTCACACATTGCCCCATATGCAAGGCACAGATCACTTCTGTCTATATGCCACAGACAACAATGACACTCATTGCAGATGATCTCCATTTGAACACATATTGAAGACATGAAGTGTCCTTGTGAGGTACCATACTGTTGTGTGCAATTGCCAGTACTGCTTGAAAAGGTACATCAACAAAAAAAGGCACCAGAGCTGGATGGTCTAATTCCGGAATTTTACAAACTCTTACCTGATAGCATCTTGAAAATCCCAGTGAATGCATTCCAAGAATTTAAAACTTCAGCAAACATCCTTCCCTCATGGAAATATTCTATCATCTCTCCCATCTTAAACCAAATAAAGAGCCCAACCTTTGTACATCATACAGGCCAATTTATTTGCTTAACATTGATTACAAAATATTCATGTCTGTCTTAGCAGACAGATGAAATAATATTCTTTCAATGTTCATTCATGACGACCAAACAGGGTTTATCAAAAACAGAAAGGTACAAGGCAATTTAATTAGGTTACTGTCCTTAATAAACTTAGCAAACAAGAAAAAAATTAGCTTTCTTTTTAAGCCTTGATATAGCTCTGCAAAAATACAATTTCTCCTCAAACTGTATAGGGCAAATTAAAAAAAAACTATATGAAAAGTCCATAGCCTATGTAAAGATTGGATCTTATCTATCTAGCCCACTCAAAATATTAAGAGGCACTAAACAAGAGTGCCCCCACTCCCCATTACTCTTTTGCCTGGCTATTGAGCCTCTTGCAAATTATGTTAGAAATAATGACAGCATTAAAGGATATAAAGTGTCATACAAACTATCCCCCAAGACACAACTGTTTGCTGATGACCTACTAATAACATCTAATGATATTGAAAATTCAATAGATCACTTATTACATTTGCAAACACCTCTGGTCTAATATTCAATCATAACAAAACTCAGGCACTTCTAGTGAATAAAAATGTTACTATGAAACTTAGATCTAGAAGAGACATAAACTGGGAGGGCACACATATTAATTACCTAGGTATCATTACTGAATCTAATTATAAAAAAGAAATCACTCACATCTAATTACCAACAACTTATAAACTCAATTACTAGTCTAACAGACAGTGGGAACAGACTCTTCTTCACATTTGAAGACAGACTAACTTTAATCTGAATGATACTGTTACCTAAAATCTTATTCATTGGCCAAGCTCTATTAATTTCCCTACCTGTCAAAATTAAACAGAAAATTAATAACTTATTACTCAACTTCCTTTGGTATCCCAAAAAAAACAAGAATTTAGCTTCTCTGGCACACCATAAGCTGGGATGAAGGAGGTATAGGGTTTCCAAATATTGTTTTTTATTTAAACTCTGCATTTATTAACATAGTGTTGCTTTGGAATAATACTTCTTATACACCATACTGGAAATCAATACATGAAACCTTACTTTTAAATAGTAATAGGACATTGTCTGAACCGTATACTCAAATACATACAAACGTCTTTATATGGATTTTAAAAATATACATTCAAAGTGAAAGGTTAAAACTTGTTCTCACACCTCTTATAGACCAAATGTTGTTGTTTAAAAAGCTTATGTTTTCTAATCAATTAATTAAAATGTATTAATAATTATGTTTCCTATTGCTTACACAAATGAATGTTTGATATCTTTTGATACTCAAAAAATGTTAGAATTTAAGAAAGGTGACCTATTATATTGGAATCAATTTCTCTCAGCTAATAAAATAAGTTCTGCAGACTATTTAATCAGCAGATATAGTTTGCAAAATTGCAAATGGCTGGGCATCCAAACTTGTAAGGATTTTATACATACTAAGTTCATACCTCCATTAGAGGTATACAATAAGATTAATATAAAAATCTTGGATTTTATCTCAGCAATTATAAGAAGTAAAGTTAATAGACAGGTATTCTCAGAAAAAGATAAACAACTTTGTTTACAGTCGGTGAAGGAATCCACATCTTCCATGTTCTAGCATGTATACACATGGACATTTTTACATAGATGTTTTTTCACCCCACATAGACTACCAATAATGTACAAGAAAGATGAAATGAAATGCTGGAGATTTGGACTCACTGATGCTGACTGGATACGTATGGTTGTTAATTGAAAAATAATTTCCCCATTTTGGTTAGACTTTAAATATCTTTGTAAAGCTCTATGGAATGACAACTGTATAATTTCTGACTCCCTTATCCTTTTCAGTGTTGCTGTTCTTGAAGTCATTCCTAAAAAACAAACATTTTTACTATGGTCTATCCTCTCTATAGCAAGGAAAATTGTTACTAAAAATTGGAAATCCCAATCTACTCCTGTCTTCAAAGTTGAGTTTATTCATCTTGTGAAATACATTTGTAAGAATGGGATTGCTAGTATAAAAGCAATTACTAACAACACAACTCATCATTTAATTGCTTGGACAAAATTGTCTAATCTGTTAGAGAAATATTAAGTGTTCTCCTATGTATACTCCTTTCTTAGTTGTTATGGACATTGCATATAATTTATTTGTTTTTTCTTGTTACTATACTGCTAAATTATTGTGTTATAAAATGAATAAAAACATTTTGGAAAATAAAATGCCCATTGCACTCAGATATTGGCATGCTGAGGGAAGAGTACTTGGAGGTGATGAGTATGTCACTTACAGAGGACTGTGGCCTCTGCTATACCATATGATTCCTGCCATACTACTGTAGAGACATGGTGATCTGAGGGACATAAAACCTGTGTAGCCAGGTCTATGTGCCCAGTTCTTTCACCCCTGTGTATGTACATCACATTTTGCTACTGATGTGCTACTTAGGAGTTTATGTCCATTAGTATGTCAACAGGCATGTGTTCACAATACCCTCTTGCAGGATAGTGACATACCACAGACACTCTATGAGTGCTCAAAGTTTGCAGGCTTCAGCCAGCATTGTTAGCCACAGTCATTCAGTAGTCACATGTATTGTGGTTACGTGGATTCAAAGCAGACGAGGGCCCAGGACTGCACCCTGTTGAGTATTGCTGCTTACAGATCAGCTATTGGAGGTAGATGCCCCTATGCTGCATATGTATGCCATCAATGGGTCACTTAGTGACCCCTACGATGACAGTATCATGGATGCCTAAGTGGGTGCTTTGTAAGTGTTACCTGAGCAGGGCATATAGTCAGGTGGCTTGGTTCAAGTCTAGGGAGTTCTATGCCCTGATGTCCCCTCACCCAGGTCCTTGGTGACTACCTCGGAAATGTCCACCACATGTAATAGTCATGCTCCCCCTGTCACACATCCAAACTGTGTACAGTCAACTGTGTGTAGACTGGGTCTATATTAAATCAGCGAATGCTTAAAAAAGTGAACGCTGATTTATTGACCCCATGTAAGTGAAAGCTTACAATCCTGAACACTTAGAACAGCGATTTTTTTCCCAGGGAAAAGAATTGCTGTTCCAAAAAAGAAAAAAGAAAAAAAACTTTAAAACATTACATAAAGTGAGGGGGGGGGCTTCACCCCCTACACCAGACGACGTAGGGGCATGTGCCCCCCACACCCCCCTACTTAAATATAACAACTCCGAGATCACACTAAAGTGATGAAAATGGCAAAATAATGAAGGTGGTCAAGTGATTTCTTTCCCAGGAAAAGAATTCGCTTATATTCCATTTTGGTATTTTGCCGTTTTGTGCTTTCAAGTTCGATCAAGATGCATTCAAAAGAATGCATCTTTGATCATATAATAGGGAACCATGTAGATCACATATATGTGTGCTGACCAGCTCCATGATGATTGCCCCTACAGGCATACAGATATGGATACTTAGACAAAGAGATGTATAGTTATATTGGTCAGTGGATGCACCACCTCTGTGCAAGGGTATAATAGTTGCCATTGTTCACTCAACCGATGTGCAGCCAGTGGTGTCAGTATGATTGCAAGGGTTTCCCAATGGTGTTAGTAATCCTTGTCAGATCACATGTGGAATGCATCCTGGAATGTTAGAATGTGCAATAGATGCTGTGTATCTTCCAATGAGTGGCCAGTTACGAACTGCTCTGTAAATTTGGATGTTATGTGACAGGTTGTAGGAATGTCATGTGTTACATGTGGTAGTGACAGGTGAGTGTAGTTGACACAGACAGCATGTGACTACAGGGTAGATATGAGTACATATCCATCATATGTGGCATCATGACATATGAGGTCAATGACGATCTGGGCCTGTCCTTTGAGGTCACACATGCAACTACACTGTGCGTTTTGGTTCTGCTGTGTGTGGGTGGCTAATTTTGTCACTTATCATGTCTACATGACATTACAACAACACTATGTGCTTCTTTTAGCTCAGCAGGTAGTCCCTCCATGTGAGTAGGGCACCCTCACCCCAACTAACACACAGCACTGTCCACCTGTTATTGTACAGCCTGATAATGGCAGTTGTCCACCAGTCAAGTTTGCTGAGCCATGATGAGCCTGTGTCCCTCCTGTCACATACAGCTAAGTTCATGCAGTTGTAATGTTGATGACATAATGCATGAGTGTAGAGCTTTGCATACTTCCCTGTCCCATCTGAAGGGGGAGGTGCAGTCACAGTATGTCAACCATCCCACAGGATATAATAAATGGCTTTCTTGACATATATGTCTGTATTGTCTGTAAGGGATAGTACATGCTGGTAATTCTAAGGAGACTGATCTGTGGCCACATCCCACCAGGGAAGAACTCACATTGGGGGGGCTGTACTGGTCACCCATATTGGTAAACACATGATGCAATGCATTGGTTCCTTGTGTGGGGGATGTCACGGCACTACTGCAACACTTTGTAGGTAAGGACCTGGACCATCCTTTGGGCAAGTGAGGCACAGTACAACTAAGCAACACAGTGTGTACATATTACACTTCCCTAATATGTTTGTCTGTGCTCTGTACAGACACCTTGCATGACTATCTTCTTGCAACATGCTGGAAGTAACTGCAATACTTACTTGCACAGAGGACAACTAGCATATAGTGCCAAGTGGTGTCCCTAGATCTCTGAGTCATGTCACCTACCTGAAATACCATGATTTGAGTTAGCATGGATACAAGCACTAACACTGTCGTACACCTACTGACACTGGACCAAACACTATTACTTTTGCTGAAGGCCAGATCATGCCTACCGACTGTAACCAGCAGAGCCCATCGGCTGTTACACTATGCAATGGATGTCGGACATATGTCTTACCCAACCAACCATGGCCTGACAAGGTGTAGGACAATATTAGGTCAGCAGGTCTTGCTGGAAACTGTGTACGTCATGTACAGAATGTTATGTCAGCTGGTGGATAGGCAAATATCTGACAGTCATACTCTGGGAAGATAGCATTGGGAGACCTACACTGCAATGGCACCAGTCACCAGTGGAGTTCACCATCCTCCATTATTGGCGTACCCCATCTACTTATTCTCTTTCTGCAGTCACAGCCACTGTCAGTGACCTCTGACTGAGTACATTAGCAGATGATTGCATATTAAGAGCTGTCACGGAATCCCACAAAGAACCAACAGTTATCCAGGATGGCCTAAGACACAGTCAGTTGTTCTCTGAGCCACTGAGAAAGACTAAATGTGAATGACTGCACAATATTATCATGAGGGAAATCATCCACCACTGTAAAATGTTGTAGTGTCCACACACCACAGACAGTTGAGCCATTACACATGGAGTTTAGACACAGAGAGTAATGTAGCCTTTGACTTTCACTGGTCGGTAAGATGTGGGGATGCATTCACCATTGTACTACCTATACTGTAAGGTTTGGGATGTAAATCCCAGACTGTCACTGCTATGCTGAATGTGTCAGTCATCACACCTATCATTGTGTGAAATGGCACCCTTGGTATGTCACTACGCAGGCATATCTTACAACTGTAGCAGCCACACCGGTTCCATGGTACACCAATACACAGTGCAGATAACATGTCCTATGGAGTCCTTGTCAAGACCGTACATGTGTAGTCTGTCTCCTAAACGCTTTGCATGGGATGTGTGTGGCTCCATGCAGGGAGGTGTTAGATCCCACTGTGTACCTCCTGTGTATCCATGACAGGACTAACACGTGTCTCACCTGTTCTGCATGTCTGCAACATCACTGTGGTATACATAGTACATGCTGGAGAGACAGGTATGTAACAAAGACAATAAATCCTACATAAAACAGGCCCCACCCATGCATGTGAAGCACATATTTGCTGTGACACATATCATATGCAGGTTACACAATGTGATGCAGAACACGGCAATCATAACTGGTGTCAGGCAACTGTCTGTACTGGACACAGTATATTTGTAGATGGATAATCTCCATCACCACAGCTTGCAGATGTGTTGGTTCCCAAAACCCTGGTGACACTTATCAAGGGTAGCAGACCTTTTCACAGATTAGGGATGCTTGAGTATGCTGAGTGCTGCCATTGTCCTTGTTAGCCTGTTATACACATATGAACCTATGGAGCCATGCACTAATAGTGCTGTACCTTGCTGAAGACATATTTATGCTGTGCTGACATGCCATTCTGTGTTGCATTATTGCTGTTGTGTAACCATAGTTTATCCCAACAGACTCCTGAAACAAACATAAACAGGTCCATGAGACACCTGTCATTGTGTAACTATACAGCCATCACAACATCATACAACATAAGGTACACAAATGTATGTGGCGTACTCGTGACAAATGCCAGCATACAATATCTGTTGATAACCACTACAAGTGGCATGGGAAAACAACATTGCATTACACAAGTATATGTTAACTAATATAGTCACCTTGTGCATCAGACACATAACTACATGGCCAGGATGGCAGGGATTTAGGTGTTGTGTGTGTGGTGCAAGAGGCCTAGGCTGACCAAAATGGTTGACAGCATGCATATGCATCAGGAAGGGAAGCAGGTAAGATGGACCATGGAAAGGTGCCATGTGTGTCTGTAAGTGACCTGCATTTGGCAGTGGTGTGTGAGTGTGTGCATGTACACAGTCAAGCTCAGTACTAGCCCTACATGCATGTATGTTGGACAGTTTTGGACTGTACATGGTAGAGTTGACAGTTCTGGCCCTGAACATGGAAACTGGCTCTGCCCTAGAGTTGCACTGGCACCTCCATGCCCAAGGTCAGAAGCGGTGATAGTACCTGATAGTGCCTGCTGTCTGCTGGGTCTGTGTCCCACACAGGAACTCTCAGGACCAACAGCCCCTGGCCTGCCACATCATGGTGTGGACAGCACACTCCCCTCTGTACCGCTGGATGTACTGCCACTATGGGAGCATGATTGTACATAGCCATGTCCACTAGTCTGATGCTCAACTCCAACCACACGCTTCAGCACAATGTGTGGTCCAAGACAGACACTGTCTCAGCCCACCTTCTGTCCACTGCATTAGTCAACCAATCCAGGATGTCCCCAATGTGGTGGAGGCAGTCACAGATGTCAGAATGTGCTGCATCCATAACCCTAAGCATAAGAATGGTGTTCCATTTAGAACATGTCTGTGGCTCCATCATGGCCCAAAACATGCGCCGAGTGACCTGTGGTGGGACACCTGCAACAGGTGATGGATGGACAGCAGCCCTCCTACAAGCACTCCTGTCAATCCACCTGTGTGAGACCTCACCCACTCTCTGGCTATGGCCAGTGTCTACACTCACTGGAGCCATAGTTGCTACACTTTCCTGTTCAATGTCCCCACCCTCTGACTATCCAATATCTTTGGCATCCAGGGACTGGGTATGTGTGGGCATACTGAATGTGTGCAGAGACAATGAGGGCAGAAATGGGATGTCAACCTCTGGAACAGATTTAGCCCCCAAAACCCCCACCTGTGCCACACTGTGGCCACCATCATCATCAGAGTCTGAGTTGACACTGACATCAGGATGTGTAGGGGACAGACACCAACCCAACCCAGTCACTTGTGATAAGAAAGAAAAAAGCAGTACATTAATACCTGCACTATTATGCTCTGCAGTACTATATTGTGATTTATGTAAAGCTGTATACACTGTCATCACAATGACAGACCTGTTGAAAACCCAACCCCATATAGTAGAACATGAGGACAGTACTCTTCCCATTAACAGTTGCAGTTACTTGAAAATAACATATCATTACACTGCAATCTCATCAGCAACAGTGAGGTACACTGTTGACATTTGTGTATGCTCTGCATACTTGACACATAAGACACTCTGTAGTGTCCTGACGATACCATCACATCTATCAATGTGGTCACACCTACAAGGCATAGGTATGTGTCTAACATGCGTACAGTCAAAATATATGTCTGCGGTTGGCAATCATGCCAACAGTACAGTAATACATGCAGCAGGCCTGGGATGACAGTCTATGGATTTCACTGCTGTAAACCTACATCTTGCATACCAGGAGCAGGATCAAGGGCTTAGCCAAAATCTGATGAACCTGTGAAAAGTTGAGGGACAGGTAATGTCAGTACTACTGCAAGTTCCACCACCACAAGGTAATATGTCCATATATCTCACATTTACAGTAGTTACTGTGTTAATTGTTATATTGGTCAAAATCTGAGCATGACAGTCAAACTGCAGTGAAACCCCCCCCCCAAAAGCAGACAGATCTGACACCCACATAAGACTATGTATGCCCTGACAAACTTAATGCTACAGTATTGCAATGCTGATCAAACTAAACTTACCTGCATGCTCCTCTGTCATGGACACTGTGACACCTACATCCATGATGTAAGGTGTGATGAATGCCTGGGAGCTGTCATGTGTGCCTAGATTTGTTAGGAATTTCTCAGTGGCTGAGAGTGGTTGTTCTACTGCAGGTCCTCCACCCATGGTGCCACATTCCCTGGATACATCAGCTGCACTTTTGCATGTGGCATTAATCATATCTGTTGCACTATGTTGAACCTGCTTATATGTCATGCACTGATAACCAGCGGCATTGACATCATTGACAAAGTCAGCCCACAATGCCTCCCACTGTTCCCTGTTGTACCTCCCCCTGGACAGTAGGAGTTCATGGTGTTGATGGAGACCTTCCAATATTAACTCATTCTCTGCATCTGTAAAAGCTGCATGGCATCTTGCATACATGTTCCCGGAAAAACAGCAATATGGGAATACATGTCAGGATCACATACGTGGAAGCACACTATATAGAGATACAGCAAGGACAGAATGGCTGGCAATATCCACTGCTTGATCAGACATGTCATATTCCATAGTGTGCAAACATACTAAGCATATGGATACAACAAAGATACTAGCGATAGTCAGGTATTCTTCTGTGTGCCATGACAGATACAGCTGTATGTTAATACAGCTGACACTGGAGTCTATTGTAGTGTGTCTCCAAGGGGCAACCCCCCCTGATAATTGTCAAACCAACTGTGTCATACAAATAGCAGTGTGCTATTACAACCACTGTAAAGGGAGACTACAAGAAGCCCAGTGTGCCACATTGACAATATACATTCCATCCTTGATGTATTGTACATCCTCTGTAGGTGTAACAAATCTGGAGATTATTGACATGTCATTATCCCATTTCTAAGAAAGGCTTAATGCTGTAATCCCTATTCCCCCTAAGTATATAGTCAGACATCTGCATCCTGATGTAAACAAGATGGTTACATAACTGATGGAGTGCAGTACTCCTCTACTGTGTGCTGATAGTTAATACTTTGCATATGCATGATTTGTGTGAGGAAAGTCTCATACAGAATGGCTCCCCATAGCCAGCTGCTTGCCTTTTTAACATGCTTCTCATCAGCAGGTGATTGCCTCTTAACCAGTCTCTGGTTCTGAAATGCTAATTGCAGCCAACACAGCTGATTTACACTATCATCAGCCAATCACATGTAATCACAGTGCAATATATAAAGCTATATAAAGCCTTCATGCAGATTAGGGGCCCTTTCTGATATGTTGTGCTGAACATTACTGGGGTGAGGAGACTACTCCATCGCAGCAGTTAGGTCTGTAGCAGCAACTTTTATATAGAGATGGGTGTGCTACAGGCAGCAGATGCTGCTGCAGGTAAAAGGCATAGGCAGAGAGTATGAACACTTTGGAAGACAACAACCTTTAGGAGTAACTGTGGGAGTTGTGTCAGCCTTGTTGTAGAGGCAGATCCACAGTGAGGCTACCCTATTCAGTCCAATTAAGGAATGTGTCTAAGGTAAGTATGTTAGGCAATGGTGTCACTAACAAAGTACTAGGCCACATGTTTGTTGTGTCCTTCAGCAACATGGGAGATAAATATAACAATATGTCCACCATTTGGGTGACTGTCACGCCATGTGTTACAGTCTGATAGTAATTTGGAGCATGAATGAGGGCAGTCCTTGTTACAAGCAGTAATTCAAATGTGTATGTTAGGTGTGCAGCTGTGCTAATCGGCACTGTGAGTTTGAAAGGATTGTGTGGTGTACTTTGATATTAGTGGCCCTCATTTGCAGTACCTGAGTTGAACTTCTCTGTGAATGCACATTAATGGATGGCGTGACACTTTATGCACTTATATTTTTGCTATAGGGATATGTGAAGTGTGATTCTATCTGAAGGCTTGTGACTTCCATCAGTGAAATGCAGATATTTCATTTGATATGCATTGTGAGGATAAAGTGTGCATGACTCAGTCATTATTTGCTGGTTTCTCAATGTTATAACTCCACTGCTACACACCTCTGGATTTGAACCCAGGACTGTGTGTGGCAAAATGTATTGTTTGCAAGGCATTTAACAGACTGAGATACTCAGTCACTGCTATAGCATGTGTATTTGCAAGATATATGTGCACACATACAGGCTGTGACAAACATTTTTATATCCATCAGTATGTGCATGGCTTTATATGGATGCATTTCTGCACCAGGGTCCCAGTTGAACATGTATTTTCCCATTAATGCCTTAGCAGGTGTCTTTATATATGTTGTTGATAAAAGAGAACATTTACCTGCTATCACAGGCCTCACTTACATTCAATATTATGCCATTGGCTGTCTAGTGGTGTACTATTGCACCAGAGTCTAAGGTACAATCCCTTTTTTTTCCATTACTTTTAATCAAGTTTGCATGGTGCGGTGCAGCGCTCAGCTCCACTGAAACATGCTTAATGACTGTAATTGGCAGGTTCAGGCACCTAGGCAGTGAGACATTTCCCTGTAGTACATTTGATTGGAGACACATGACTGAAGTGGCATTCAGCTGCAGAGAAATATGGCTGTTGCAAATACCCAGTGGGCAGACAGATGCACTCACTGCCATGTCCACAGCTTTAATTAATAAGTGCATGGGGGTGGAAGAGGTAATGAGTGTTGTGTTCAGTGTACAGCACATGCTTATGTAACTACAACATGTAGAAGTGTGCTACAGCATGGAGGAAATCCTGCATGCTACTGTAGTCACATGTATGCTCTAGTATGCATTTTAGGTAATGTTGCCTAGACACAGTGAATAAGGCAGTGGTCCACACATACCAGTTATAAAGGCACTGCCATTGTGACCTGCAGTTTTATTGCCACTGACATGCCCATTGTCCAGGCTGCTGATGATGCCTGCCATACTGCCAGCTGTCTCATATTGTCTTGGGGGCTGTTGACATTATTCCCCCCCTGTACATTTGGTTATTGAAGTTGTAAGCATGGCACAGCATTCTTCTCTTTGCTGATAGGGAATTAGCCACAGCCACATTTCTCTGCAGCTGAATGTCACTTCAGCCATGTGTCCCCAACCAAATGTATCACAGGGAAATGTCTCGCTGCCCAGGTGCCTGAACCCAGAGTATTTATTATCACAGTTTTCAGGGATATAATCTGCATCATCAGTAATGGAATGTCTCTCTCTCTCTCTCTTCCCACCCCTTATCTGCATTTATTTATTATTGTTATTTATTAGTCTGATTTAATATTAACATATTTTGTTAAACTAACTGCATTTTGGCAAAATGTGATTTATTATTGTTATGTTTTATTATGATTCAATATTAACATATTTTGTTAAACTAACTGATTGGCTTTATGGTTTAATTCTTACTGACATTCTGTTAATATACTGACTGTTATGTTACTTAATGTTGTGTTACACATAATATACATTAATATGCATTTGGATTAATACATATGATATTTCATTCTGCTAATACTAACAATGGTTTGGTTATCGCTAACCTTAACTTATTGCTATACCCCATTTATCTCAGCACATCAAGGTAGGCCAGATCCGGCTGATCTGCCTTCCTTGCTTCCACTGGCCATGGCACCGGGTCCCAGCACATCTGAGACTCAGACTGATTATGCCCCTTCTACTGCCCCTGTACTACCTGTGGCATCAGGAAGTACCACCCCACAGAATGGGGAATGGCCCCCCTCTGGGAGCAGTGGTGGAGGGGGAGTTGTTACCTGGACTGAGCTGCTGGTTTTGGTGTGCAGGATAGTCTACCGTGGTTTTGACTGCCACCTGCGCCAGATCAAGGACATGTTGGCCAGTCTGGTGGGTCAGCCTCAGACTGGTGCCCAGCTTCTACCACTGCCACTCCTGAGGCAGTGACAAAGCAGTGCTGACAGTCCCATGGGTGGGGATGTGAGTCATGCTGCTGCCTTGTGAAGGCACATGGGACTTAGATTCCACAACACACTCCTTACCGAAGGTGTTCACCCCCTCATGTGTCACACACTGCCCTGTCTGCTGGCTGTCTTGTCTGTCTGCAAATACATCCTCACCTACCCAACTTACCTCCCCCACATGTACCTATGTCCCCTCCCTAACATTCCATTCTCATCTTAAAAAATAAATGGGCACCGGTCCCCCCACCAAAAAATATTGTCTCATACATAGCTCTCCATTTTGCACGTGTCCACTGGACACACATAATTTGGTCCAATTGGCTTGACAACGCAGTTTTGTTGTCCTCACCCCTCTGTTTGGGGGTAAGATTTCAAAGTCATGTAAAAATTCTGCCAAAGTGCACAGTTGCTGCCGTACAAGAAATAGATAGTGATAATTCTTTCCTACACCCTTCCTGCACATGCCTACATGCTTTTCACTATGGTTTTCTCCCCTGCTTTCACCCCATTTTACCACTTTCCTATCTCCCTATTTTCTTTTCTTCACATTTTTTAGCTAAGCTCAGCTAAATAGAGCTATATTGATTATATGTGTTTTTAAAATTGTAATATACACTTACAAAATAAACACCTGTCCCATATTTCGAACCCAAGACCAATGCATTAGCTTGCCACACCACAAAACTCTTAATTAAGGCAGGTGGTTTAAACAAAATATAGTAATTGCCAATTAAGGGTTCAGGCACCTGGTCAGTGAGACATTTCCCTGTGATACATTTGGTTGGGGACACATGGCTGAAGTGACATTCAGTTGCAGAGAAATGTGGCTGTGGCTAATTCCCTATCAGCAAAGAGAAGAATGCTGTGCCATGCTTACAACTTCAATAACCAAATGTACAGGGGGGGAAATAATGTCAACAGCCCCCAAGACAATATGAGACAGCTGGCAGTATGGCAGGCATCATCAGCAGCCTGGACAATGGGCATGTCAGTGGCAATAAAACTGCAGGTCACAATGGCAGTGCCTTTATAACTGGTATGTGTGGACCACTGCCTTATTCACTGTGTCTAGGCAACATTACCTAAAATGCATACTAGAGCATACATGTGACTACAGTAGCATGCAGGATTTCCTCCATGCTGTAGCACACTTCTACATGTTGTAGTTACATAAGCATGTGCTGTACACTGAACACAACACTCATTACCTCTTCCACCCCCATGCACTTATTAATTAAAGCTGTGGACATGGCAGTGAGTGCATCTGTCTGCCCACTGGGTATTTGCAACAGCCATATTTCTCTGCAGATGAATGCCACTTCAGTCATGTGTCTCCAATCAAATGTACTACAGGGAAATGTCTCGCTGCCTAGGTGCCTGAACCCAAATACTCTACAGGTGTGTAGTGTCAGTTTTGAGTACAGTGACTTAAATCCTTCTATATATGATGAGCATGTACATACCTCTCGAGCTGTTAGCATGGGTCAGTATGGGCCAAGCATAACAAATGCAGGTACACAACTACACAGAACAGTTTCTCATAATGTGGACGTATATAACTACCAAGGTGTTCTGTAAGCAGATTTGGTAATACATTGCATTCCAGGTAATTATTTTTCTGGTAATCCTGTGATAGATGAATTAGACAGTTTTAATTACATTACAAGAAAGAAATCATGACACTTGAGAGGCATGTGTGTGTAGAGTACATAAACTAGACAGCCGTCATGCCTTACTTGGCAGGCATGGGAATAGAACCCAATAGCTGTAACTGCAGAGGACATCTGCAAATAATGTAACAACTGACTGAAGCAACTTAGTACAGACATGCAAGGAATACAGTGATACTGGATATATTTAAACAGATTTATTTAGGAATCAGCAATGCTGCTTAACACTTTATTAGTATTGCTAATAGGTGTCTGTGAAATCTAAACACAATATCTGCCCATAGCATGGGCTCCCTCAACCATATACCTTTTGTTCCTGGAGTGGTAGAAAATGACAGCATTATGTGATTGATATTGGCCTGAAGACAACCTTGGACCATACTATGAGTTGAGCAATACATGTTACAAGACATTCATTTTGCATTCTAGAACTATTACAATGTTATACTTGACTGCAGTGACAGTCGAACACACATGCATGGAATACAGCTGTACTGCATATATTAAGACAGATTTATTTAGGAATCAACAACACTGCTTAACACTTTATTGGTATTGCTGATAAATGTCTGTAAAGTCAACACACAATATCGGCCCATAGAGTGTGCTACCTCACCCAAATACCTTTATTACCTGGAGTAGGAGGAACAGGCCATTAGTTTTGCATTCTACAGCTATTACAGTGTTACACTTGACTGCAGCAACCTTCCCATAGACAAGCAATGCATACAGCTCTACTACAATGGTTATGACAACATAATCCTGCAGTACACCATTTTGCTTATTGTTGCTGGTATTGTTTATTGTTTATTGCAATACAGCTGTTATTGTTCATTTATTGCACTACAGCTCTAATTGCTCATTTATTGCAGTACAGTTTTTATTGTGCATACTTTATTACAGTAAATGCTTTACTCTTTCTTGATTATTGCACTATGGTTAGCGCAATAAATGTTTACCACACTCACAGTACAATCTGGCCAGGCGCCCGGAATGGGACTCAACATTGTAAGTCCTCTCAGCTGCAGCTGTTGGGAGAGATGCACACCATTATGCATACCAGTTTTGCAGACATTCAGCTTGCATTTTGGTAAAACAGTGGAAACATACTTACATATTTGTGGGGCATGCCCAGCTCTTGCCTCTTGGACACAGGTGTCCAATGTTACCCTCTTTCTGCTCTTCAGATCATCATATTGGTGATGAAATTGCTCACCAGTGTGGTGGATACCAGTAGCACTGTTAATTTCCCTGGCCAACTGGTCCCAGGCCTCCACTTTACATTCTGAGTCCTGGAAACTGCCCCACATCAGCCTGTATTCATAATTATTTACCAGAAGTTCAACAAAGACCCTGGACTCCTGCACACCCCATCTCTGTGTCTGAAAGTATGCACCCTCTCCAACACCTCCTGGCATATCAGTAGATAACAAGAAACAAACAAACAAGCAAACAAAGGCCAGTTTTTTTATTGAATAAAGTAAAAAGTAAAAAGGAGTGTAAACACTCTCACCATCAAGGCCATAATAAATATATATAATAAAAAAGTTATCGTTAAAATCCTTCTTCAGTCCTTCCCTTCTTAGCACAACATAACAGAATTCAAACTCCTCTCAATTTATACTATATTTATGTACTAATAATAAACCAATGTCCAAATAACTGAAATTACACTTTAAAGTATGCAGAACATTTGTTTTTGTTAAAAATGCACTTCCCAAAAAATTTTTGTTAACTTGTACAGTTGGTTGGTGACTCCATTCACTTGTTGTCTGCTATACAATTGGATGATATATGAAACCTATATTATTTACATCTAAATTTATAAGTAGACCTTCATCACTTATCTCTTGATCCTTGAATCTACTAGATCCCTACATTGGGCACTCCCTTGGATAAACGCTCAACACATAGAATTTTAATATGGATTTAGACCAAATACAAGATATAGCCATTTTGGCTTGGAAGATATCCCAAAGATTAGATAAGGGCCTTAGGCAGATCTGAACAGACAGAGGAATGGGATGATGCCCTAAGGAAGGTTCAATGGTAGAGAGAACAGGGTACAAGATCTAAGTATGGTGCCATGTCTAAGGAACTGACAACCTATGATAATATGGTGAAAGAAAGATGATTATGAGAGAGGTCAACCCTTTCAAGTTCAATTTGGGATCTGGGGTGAATGGAAAGAAAAGACCTAGGTCTATTCTGAAACAACATGACTTAAGTTATACCAGCACATCAGGAGAGGAGTCATCTTACACTGACAGTGAGGGAGGTACCAGTGTCCAATCACCATTTGATAATGTCTTAAACCTGTCAAGAACAACATTGTAGCTTTTCTCTGACCATTATTTGGTGTGTGTTAGAATTTTGTAGAAAGTTGAACTTAAACTACTCAAAGATCTACTGATTTTATTTTAAAAAATCAACATTTCAACCTCCTATGAACAAAAAGGATCTTTCAACAAGCAGTACTGAGGGACTTACATTTTCCACATTTTGATACTAATATAGCTCATGATAATATCACTTTGAGACAAAATCATAATATTGTTATTATTCAAGCTGATACCCAGTGCTACATGCACATGGGGATAGATCACATTGATCTATTTATCCACTGTACAAGAAGGAATTACAGGTTAATGATCCACAAATCCACAAATCTATTACTACTGAACCTCTATCGGTTTTCCTAACATCATACCTTAAGCCATTACTGCATACAAGATACAACTGAATTTCTTAACATCATTGTTGATACACAATTAGATGAGCTGATCTCTATCCACTGTCCTCAATTTCTTCCAGGGTGATTTATTTAGAGGAGATATCTTGATGATTGCTGGATGGTGTGATTTGATGGAATTTGTGGAACACCTGAACAGCAATATTTGGGGTATTGAATTCTCAGTAACATATCATAAATGAGGACAATACCCTCAATACAAAAATACATAGGAAATATCCACAGTTTAACACGCTACTTCACTCTTCACAAATGTATTAATTCATCTCCGCAGACTATGAGGACTAAACAGGACTTAAATAGGAGATTTTGGATAGAGGCTATCCATATAGGGATATTTCTAGAGCAGGTGTGGACAGATCAACATGAGAGATCGGATCTTTGAAGGATGGTGCTATGGATGATACCATTAGATTCATTACTACCTTTGGGAAAATCACCAACTTATTAGAAATGTGCTGAATAATAACTGGAACATACTTATGGCTAATGACCATCTTCGTCATATATTGACTGAACAATGTTCCATTTCCTACAGGATTTCCCACTATAAACATCGGGATAGTGGGGTGCAACACAATCACTGGAGATGAGCTTTTGGGGACTCTTGTGGCCATTGTTCTTCCTGTGCAATTTTGCAAATTGTTCAACCAGTTGGGTGATTTATTTAGCCACATGCCATGCATTAGAATAGAATCACAAAATCAGTAATGCCATATCAACATACTATTAAACATCCATCTGCAAAATTTATATTTACTGTTATTGGGCAAAGCATTCTTAGCTATTGGATTATACACTTGGGAAATAAATGACTATATTTATAATACATTATATATTAATATATACAACTAAACTATACAAGTTTATTTATTTATTATTTTTTATATTTATTTAGTTTTTTGTTGTTGTAGTAGTAAAAAAAAATTTTTTTTGCATTTCTTTAAATTTTAAAATTGCATACTTTAAATATGCAATATGCAGTTAATTGTTAGCCATTGGTTTATTGGCTAAGCACAATTGTATAAATGAGAGTCTTTGAATGAGGAGTTATTTTTGCTTGTTGTCTCACTGAAGAAGGGATTTTCACCTACTTTAGTTTGAGGCTATATATTTATTATATTTAGTGAGTTGTGTTTTGCCTTTATTTTTATTACACTTTTTCAAGCAAGCAATACATTACTGTTGCTGGCCTTTGTTTGTTTCCTGTGATGATGTTGGGCCGTGCAAGCTTGAACGTGCGTGGGTTTGTGTGTCACATATCAGTAGATAAGCAAACTCCAAAGAATGGTGCAGAATTCCCACCTATTGCTCCTAATATAGGCTATTTTCCCACCCTTAGATGTCATTGAGTGACATTCAAAAAAGCGCTGTGTCACTTAGCAGTGGCCAAACCAGCTAAGCAGAGCTAAGCAGCATGAAAACTCACACAACTGCGGTTTTAGAGAAACTTAGCACTGCACAAACAGTAGTAGCTGTTAGCATGTTTAAGCAGTGCTCAGCAAAGCGAATGTCCTGTAATATGTATTGCTCAACTCATAGTATGGTCCAAGGTTGGTTTGTTTTTTAAATTAAACATATATACTAAATTAAATTACAGACATCTTATGACTACTACGGACTCAAACCCAGGATCTACTAAGCATTAGGCTGTAACTTTACTTATTTGGATACTTGGATATTATAAAATTTAGTATACCTTCACATATACTACTGGGGTACCTGTTAGCATTGCTGAGCACTGTACCATGCTTTGCAAACATGCTTAAACAGACCCAGAAATAAATCATTAATTGCATCCACTTTCTATTTTTACATGTCTGGCAGGTGTTGGCTATGTATGTATAAGCGCCACTTGGCTTTGAGGCACTCTGTGCCGTGCCTCACAAATGGCAATTAAAAGAAAATGTCATTATAATAATTAATTACATTGAGTTTCTATTATTAGATGAGTAGCACTTGTCAGATGTCTATATATGAGCACAGCTTGGCATTGCTGTGCTCCCCACCACGCCTCGCAAACATACAGAGAAGAAAAAAGAAATTCATAACAATAAACTATTACACATGTAAAACAATTCACAGCATTTCAACAGTAGCAGGGAGCCTCACCCTGTACATAACGTCTGACCAGATATGCACAACCATGGGTAGCCTCTACACTTCTTCCTACACTGATTCAATAATCCTGTTCCTATGCTCTCCTTCAGCAGTGCACCATCATTAATATGCATGGCACACTGTCGAGGAGGAACCATGGCCATGTACATGGATACATTCAATGTAGGCTCTACACGGAGCCTACATGAATTTTATTAAATCCTGGGAATAAAGTAAAAGCACAAAATAAGCAATTCATTGATGGTCCATAAAGGTTTTATTGAGAATTGGGTAACAAATCAAAATGAATATAAATGCAACCAAAAAAAGGAAATAGGCACATTTTGGAGAAATATCTGTGAAGATCCTGTAGAACATAATAAAGATGCTGAATAGCTACAGGAAGTAAAAAAAACAGTAAGAAGTTCAAATGTACATAATATGAAATAGGATGACATAATGGCCAGAGAAACTGAAACAATGCAGGTCCAGATGCAATACCTAATATCTGGCTAAAAGTATTAACACCTTTGCATGAAGATTTTTTTCCATCAAGACCCATGAGTAAGAACTACTTATATGCTTACCCCCAAATAGACACCAACCCAGTTAACAACAGGAAAAACAATACTCCTCCTCAACAGTGAACATGCAAGCTATTCTAAAAACTATAGACCAATAACTGGAATTGATGTTGACAATGTTTTTAGTAATTTAGAAAAAACTCAATCATGGCAATAGAATAAAAGATTAATAAAAGAAAAGTCATATGGAACAAAGGATCATTTGTTGTTAAATAAAGGCATAAAGAGAATTGAAATGGGAAGAATCTAAGTTTGGCATGGATAGATATAAAAAAAGCATTTGACATCTTACAGATGTATAAGATATACCTTACATTGATCAATTACATTACAGTGGCAAACCACATTGCAGCTAAGCCATGATAAAGGGCAAATTTTTATCCCAGAGATAAAAATTCAAAGGGGAATATTACAGGGTAGGTCTTTGTTACCGCTGCTCTTTTGTCTTGCCCTTAACCCATTAAGCTGTCTACTTAGCAGACAACTACATGGCTACAATTTGGCTCTCAGCAAACAACAAAGTGCAAAGATTTTTCTTTTTCTTTTGTGAGTGATTTAAAACTCTACATTTCACCAGATGAGGAGCTGAAAGCACATCTGGACGTGGTCAGAACTTTCTCAGATGATATAAGAATGTCGTTTGGTCTTGATAAATGTGCAAAGGTAACATTTCAAGCAGGAAAGCTGCAGTACAAAGAGAGTATGAGTCTGGTCAGTAGTGTTATATAAAGGAACTTGAACAGAAGGGAATGTATGAATATTTGGGATGTGATGAAGGATCGATAATAAAACGAACAAATGTGAACAAAACTCAGTAAGGAATAGTTTAGAAGATTAAAATTAATACTGAACACTGCTGTGACATCTATGAATGGAGTCCAAGCTATAAGCCAATTTGCTCTTCCTGTTCCAACTTACAATTTTGGTGTGATTGACTGGACCCAAAAGGTATTGGATAAGTTGGACAGGAAAACAAGAAAAATGCTTAATGCTTATAAAATTATATATAAAAATCAGTGTATACCAAAATTATATATTCCTTGTTCAGAAGGAGGTATGGGTCTCCTCAAAATTAATTATATGTATGGCTCTGCTATCATAGGACTGCATACATATCTGCTAACACCATCAGATCCAAGCATAGTGAAAGTTTCACAACTTAAAGAGAACAAGTCTAAAATGGCTTCCTTGCTTAGTCTAGCAGTAGCATATCAGTGTTAAGTGAAATGGAAACCAACCCAGAAGTGGATAAAAATGAGGCAGCAACTGAATGTGCCAAAAAACAAAAGAAAGAATATAAGGCGAAGGATCAGATGAGAAGGCAAAAAATGTGGAAAAGGCATACATTTATTTTTTCCTAAATCCCTAATAGGGAGGCGGAGGACAAATACACTCTGGCTAGGCTTATAAATGCGCTAGGGCAGATAGCCTAGTATCTACCTATGAACCTATGAACCTATTTGAAATTTGTTAACTGGGAAAGTCCATTGGGCCGAGTTGAGCCCTTTTTCAATGGAGGCCCAAGGAGAAAAGCTCCACTTTATATATATATATATATGTATATATATATATATATATATATATATATATATATATATATATATATATATATATATATACACATACACACACACACACACACACACACACACACACACACACACACACACACAAAATCAAACAGGTAGTTTATCAAGAAATGAATACAGTAATAGTTCAAAAATTTGCATGCAACAGATTATACAAGTGAAATACCAGGATATGATACAGTATGTTCTAGATACAGATAACTGATGGTCAAACAAGAAGTAGCACAAACAATAACAGTTACATCAGTAGAAGATTTCTAAAAAGAAATGTACATATTTACCCCCCAACCCCCCAACCCCTCATATGCGGTAGGCAACTAAATATAGTTGTAAGTGCAGAAAATTCCTGGAACAACCTCATTTGATCAGGATGTGATGCAGGAATGGTGAAGGAGAGATGAATTTCAACAAAAAAAATGAAAGGTTAATTTTGGTGGCTCAGAATATCGGACTGCATACATGTTGGTTAACAAAGTCAATTGAGCGTATGTAAGAAACAGACAAAAGCAAGTTCTGGAAAACATAAATGAAAACAGTTGCACATCTTGTTGCTGCGTGTCATACACTAATGTCAGAGGGAGCGTATACTGAAATGCATAATAATGTGGCAAAACCGCTGCATTGGATTGTGCAAATATTACAATACTGAAGTAGCTGAGAAGCTCTGGAAACATGAGTTGCAAAGCATTATAGAGAAATAAGAAGTTTATATCCCGTGGGATCACCCATTACCAACAGCTGAAAAAGTATATGTGAGAAAACCATACATAGTAGTCCACGAAACAAAGACAAAAGTAGCATTGATGATTGAAATTGTTACACCCAGTGATTACAGTGTGTTACATACAAAGAGATACAAAGTCATAAAATATCAGGTTTTGCAGGCTGAAATTAGGGCAGTGTGGAAGAAGGATACCCAGACAGTTCCAATAGTAGTAGGAGCAATGTGTCTCACAAAAAAAGAATTTACAGTCTTATTTAGATATGCTACCAATACATGTAACTCGGTATTACTTGCAGAATGGGCTAGTTCTGGACACATTGTGGGTGCTGTGATGAGCACTTTTGGCTAACATGAAAGATTGGAACAATAGTAATTTTGTGAACTTTAATCATACTTTGACTGTGGAATGGGGTCCATTCCCATTATCATATTAGAAACCCTAAAGATTTGGAGAAATTAAACTGTGGGAAGGAATAACAGACATTTATTTCTATTTATAGCTACTATAGTAGCTTCATACTTATGACTTTCTATTGAAAGCATAACTTGGTCATTATCTTTGTCATCTAGACTATAATTTATACCATTACTTTGCCTTTCCACTTCTTCTCTCATTAGTCCATAAGACAGCCTTCTTTAACATCTGCCTCAGTTTTGTTAAAGGTTTTGCCATTATTGCTTCCTTTAGGCCTTGACTTCCTTGAAGTTAGGCTTCACTGTCCTGACTAATACTACCCTGGCAACACAGCTTAATATCCCATACTGTTTTCATACACACTCATTCAGTATTCCAAATCCAAATTGGTTATTGACCCTGCTAATCCTTTTGACAGGCCATGGATCTAGCCAGCTTCAATGATAAGTCTCCTATCCTGTCAGCTCATTTACTGATATGTGCAACTTCTTGCAAACCCAAAGATGCAATTTCTTAGTTGCTGATTTCTTGTTCTTCCTCAACAGAACACAGCAGGCTGACATGGTCTGCTGAATGTTGCTCCTATCCTGGTTGGGTTTGGCAGTTGGCTCAAAGGATTAAGGAGATGTTAGTGAGTTCTTTTCTGTGATCCAGTGATCAAGGGTTTGATTCCCTCAGCTTCCATTGCCTAACTTTGTGACTTTGAGCAACTCACTTAACCAGGCAGAACTCATGTGAAAAAGGTCCGCAGAGATCAGTGATCTTCCACAGTTAAGAAATATCAATAAAATAACTCTGTACAGCTGCTAAACCTAGCCCAACACTGACTGCATAGCTATGGTACATAAACTATAAAATCTATCTTTCTCATTATGATTGATAGTCACTCTACCCCAGTACTTTAATTCAGGATCATTATTTGTCTTTTTCCTTTTGACAGATCAGTCCCACACATCTGTTTTTAATTTTTCTAATGTTGGATTCTTGTTTTTTTCCATGTGAACCTGCTTACTATTCCTCCTGCCTACATTGTTACATTAAGTATCTGTACAAAGGGTATGCTCAGAAATGGAGATCTCAGAACAATAAGTCTTTAATAACCCAGTGCAGGAGGTCCACTGCTGTTAGTTTTCTGATGTAATTTCGCCCAAGGTATATGGCCATGATATCAGATGTATGTTGCTATCTTTTTCACTAGAATCTACACTCATTAACTATACATAAGATGCAAACTAGTGTTTATTAAAGTTTTTATAGGTGATAAAGTATTTTGAATGCCAAAACACGCATCATGAAAACATGAGCAGCAGCCATTTCAGCAGCTTGAATCACTTTCTGCTGGCACAGAGGCAGCAGTTTTGTAGGAGATAGCCCACAGGAGGTAGACCAAGCTCTACATTATTATGGTAAGATTTATATTAGCAGTATCACAAACCTATGAATATGTCATGACAAATGTCTTCCTGAACTACATGGTTATTAGATTGACAACTGTGCTATATTACTCATACAACAGTTACTTACAACTGTACCCCATTACACTCACGGATCTGTTTAAATACAGCCCTAGTCGAAAATGGCAGCCTAGTGATACAGGAAAGGCATTTAAGTAGCCCTAAGCTGTGTTACATTAGCATGGTATCCTATGCACATGTGTATGGGAGTAGGCAATGGTTAACATTATAGGGGATGGTATCCATACAAGCCCTGACCATAATGCCTGCAGAAGACACCAACACATGACTGTATAATGTCCCACTACCCCCCACATATCAAGTCTCCTGCCTAAGGTATGAATCCAGAGGGGCAGTCATACACATTATCTCTGAAATTATATCCATAAATCCATACCACCTATGTGCACATGCACCAGCACACATCAGCCAGGACACATGCATACAGCACAGAACAGCATTCCCTGTATCCCTGTACAGGATACACCTAAGTTATATCCCTGCACAGACCCACACAAAACTCTAATTACTATTTTATATTACAGATTACTCTTGCCTGCAGAATGCATGTGGCCACCACTGTGATCCCATACAAATGTAACCTAGTCATGTCTTATTGTGTCTTCCTGTCGTGTCTTATGGTGTCAGTCTGCTGTTATTGTGACATGACGACCTATGAGTATGGACATATGTCTTTCTACTCTCTATTTTCCTGTCCCCCTAGGGATATATATATGCCCTTCAAAAGTAGCAAATGACAGAGGATGGACATGTTCAGCCTGCAGAGAATGAAGTCTATGGAGGAAACAATGGTGCACTATGTCAGTGTTATGGATGATAGGAACTACACCACATGCTATTGTTGGAAGCATGTGAACAACATGATATGCTGGGTCTCAAGGAAGTCATGCAACATAGCAATACAAATCAAATTCAACACTCACTGAAGATTAATTACTTCTGACACCCCTTATGAAGTTCCACCATGCGTCATATCCAGAGGTGTTGGCAGAAGTCCTGAGAGTGGCCAAATATCATGTATCTATTATGGAGACCAGCCAAAGTAATTACCCATGCTGCAGTAGACATACTGCAACTGTGACTGTACCAATGCCATGGTGGTTGCTGTTTCTGTCCTTCCTTGGTCATACAGAATGACACTACATGCAGTTGTTTCATTGTCAGCTGTGTAAGTCCAGCTGTCATTAGCATGTATACCATGTGACATGAGAGGTTGTTGGGTAACCCTTATCTCACAGTCATGTTATGTATTTGTATACACAGGCACACCACTGCAATTAGATATATGCAGAAGCTGGGTCAGAAAATTGGACTGAGACCAGTCTCTTGCCAGGATCTGAATATGTAGCATTCACAGATATTGAGTCACACTCTCAGATCATATTGACACTGTCTGTTTCACTCCTGGATGGACATACACCTACTGCACAGGATGACACTGTGGCCTACTGCCCAACTACCTAATGAACAGCACAGAATGGTGTAACTTACCTAGTCTAGGGAGGTATTTTACCTATTTCTGATATCATTGCCATGAGAAGTGATGAACAAGCAGGGGCAGGTGACTGTACTGCTTCTGAAGGACAGATGCCTATTGTACATCAGGCTGACAGTCAAAGCTGGCATATGATTTGCAGGCAATTTTCACCCTCAATCAATAAGAAGTGTAGGCTGCAATCTGGATAAAATCTGCAGCTCCCCACAATGAAATAAAGGTGGTTTGCCTATTGAGTGGCCTTGAGGAAGTATTAAGGACAATACTATGATCAGCCTTGTGCATTTCATGTTGGAACACATTGCTTCCATTGTCATCATCAGTAGCCCGCACCCCATTGTTACCTGTGCTTCTCAGTGTGTGTGTGTGTGTGTGTGTGTGTGTGTGTGTGTGTGTGTGTGTGTGTGTGTGTGTGTATGCATATAGATGCATTGGGACAACAACAGCAGGCTACACAGTTTGCAGCTGCCATAGTTGGAGTTTCACCATAGTCACAATGTACATGGCAAATCATCCCTCTCTGAGCAGTCCTGCAGTGGGGACAACCCTGCACATTGCTGCAAGCATGTTGGAGCTGGTGGAACTTCAAACAATCCAGGTTTAGACTGAGTACACCATGATGGTTGTCTACATGTTCTACCACATCTGTGTCCCAGGGGTCTCTGAACCTGCATTGCCTTCACAGCACTGGGGCTCTACTCCATTGTCCCATAGTGCTATTCCTGTATGTTTTCATTGCAGTCACCTAATTTCATAGTCCCATATTTGTATCCCCACACATACAATAGAGGATATCATATACAATGCAGGTACTATCCCTCCCCATGTCCACAGTTTCCATGTCCACCGGCCTGTTTTTCCTCACACTTTGGGGTGTAGATTGCCATGTGTCCATATGTCCCTAGGTAACTGTGCAAATACTGATGGGTGTGACTTTCACCACCTCCTTCTCTGGTGCATATGTGGATATGTATTGATGCACAGTGTGATATGACCATGTACTGCCCAGCTCTGTCATAAGAGGTGACTGTATGACTGATTTTGTTCTGTGTCACTGCCATTGTGAGAATTCCATGGTTGATAGAGGTTGACTAAATATTGCTGGTTTGTCTGTGCTGTTATATACTGTGCATGGTACCACCTAGAGGGACAGGGTATGACTACTATTTGCTTTCTGCTGCTATCCAGGCTGCACTTGGTGGATATGGTTGTTATCTCAGCAGTTCCTGATTCCACACTGTTGAGAGGTAACAGGAATTTTAGATGGCTATCCTAATATAATATTATGAAGCATGCTACAAATTTCTGTCAGGCTATAGCTGAGGCATACTGCAGTAACACCCCCACCCACCCACAGTATGTCTATCCAAGCTGTGGATCCAGGACTTTAGCAGGTCAAACACACAATCTATCACATTTCTAGTTTGTATGCTGCTGTTTGGTCATGACTTGTGAAATCAACATGAGCATCATCAACCAGGGCTCCATGGGGTATCTTGCATGACCTGTAACACATTAAGGATTTGAGGATATCAATGTGTGAGTGTACATATTATGAATGTAGCTGTAGATACTTACATGTGTCATTGTGCTTGCGGAAAATACTTGCAATGGGGAAATCAAAAGAAACTGATAATTGATTTAGAAGGGAAGATAGTGGAACAGGTTAAAAGCTTCCATTATCTGGGAGGGGTAGTTGAGGAGAAGGGAAGTCTGAATAAAGAGGTCAAAGCTAAAATTAGAGTGGCTGCAGCCAACTGGCATAAAGTGTCAGGTGTAATGTATGCAGAAGAATGCCAAAGAAGCTCAAAAGTAAGGTGTACAAAACAGTGATGTGACCGGTACTACTGTATGGTACAGAAACTTGGACAGTAAAGACAGAGCAGATGAGGAAGCTAGATGTGATGTTAATTAAGTGCCTGAGAAGGGTGGTAGGATGCACACTCTGGGAAAAATGAAGAAATAATGACATAAGAGAAGAAGCCAAAGTAGTTCAAATTCAGAAAAGATCAAAGACAACAGATTACAGTGATTCAGGCACATGTGTAGAAAGGCAGAAGATAATCAGGTGAAGAATATTTAAGACAGACAGTAAGAAGGCAAGAGGAAACAAGAACAACCAGTAAAGAGTTGGATGGCTTGTGTAAGAGAAGATCTGCAACAGTCAGGCATGAGTGTTGAAAAAGTCAGGAGTGTGGCATTGAATCGCAGGAGATGGTGATAGTTAACAAAACACTATGACCTCATGTAGAAAATGGGAAAAAGAGTGTTGATGATGATGATGATGATGATGATGTTCTACTAGGTGTCCCTATAGGAAGTGTCCAAGTAGGAAGTGTAAATAAAGATGGCACAGTATATTGCACAATACCTGCTAGATGATAGAATGGTAGTCCTTCCTATTGGTATAACACCACCCATAGAAACCAAATGAGACTGGTATTGCTACATGGGTAGAATGCAAGGCTCCCAACACTTTGGTGAGGTGGTCAATATCATAAAAGCCATATACAGTATTTGCTCTTTTCACTGGTGCATTGACAAAGCAGATGTGCTCCTCCATACGTGGAAGTAATGTAATGTAATATGTAGAATATTTTGAGCATTCTATGTTCTAATGCTTGTAATATACTAGTATATTCCCAGTTTGCCCTAAAAGGTCTGTGTAGCTAGTATGGTAACAGCTATACATACCTTGGTATCCACAGGTGTATGAAGCCCAAAATGTCTCCATTTCCAGTCTGTGGGAAATGTATGTCAACCAATGCCCATAAAATGTCTCTCTTCATAGACATTTGGTCCCAGACCTGTTCTCCTGTGAGCAGGTGAGCTATTGTCATTTGCTGGGATCATTACTTGCTCTGTGTTGAGTCACACTATGCACCAGGAAGACTGCCATTTGAGATAATGGGATGCTGGTGAATGAAAGCTGCTGCTGCTAACATCTCTGCTTGTAATGCCACAGCGTTTGGTGTTCTCCCAGCCTTAATACGTGACACAACAGCCTGCATTTTTTCACATTGATAAGTATAAATAATGACATGCCTTCCCTTATCCTCATTTGCATTGACTTCAAAAATTGGCTCAGTTTCTGGTGTCATTTAAAGGGGATCCAGTATCTGTCTGCTTGGGATGACACGATAGACAGACCTTGATGCTTTGCCAGAGACGGCCTGCATCTGTCACCCCTGGGATTCTGGATACTGGCCAAGGCCCTTGCCACCCCTATAGTGCCTTTTTAGGTAATGCCCTGAAGACAAATTTACCACCATAACATCTGCTAGTAATTGCATTCTAAGGGTTATGCTACTCAATGCTAGAAATCTAAACCTTAAAATGCACTCGCTCGACATCTGTGCAGTAAAAGAGACCAGGTTCAAGGCTCCTTAGAGCACCCCTGTGCTACCAGGTTACAATGCATATCATGCCTTTCAGCCCCCAAATCTGAACCACAGCCCTAAGGGATGTGATGACCGAATCCCCAAAGGCGGAGGTGTATCCATCTTCATAAAAGATTCACACACCTCCAGACTTGTTGCCCAACATAACGCATCACAAATACTTCAAGTACACTTATCACTGGACAAAACTGCAGTCCATGTTGTAGCCTGCTACAGATCCCTCACAATGTCCCAGGACTCCAATACTGCACTCCTGGACACTCTGGAAAACATCAAGGTCCAGCCTAATACCCTTATTCTGGGAAACTTTAATTACCCCTCCATTAGTTGGAACAACTACTCCTGCTCCAACTCTTTTGCCCAACGTTTCCTGAAATTCATCAACTCCAGTGCCTTAAACCAACTCATCCTCACCTTCACTAGGGGAAACTATATTATTGACCTGGTCATTACAAACATGGCAAACTGCTGCTCTACTCCTTTGATAAACATCTCCCTGGACAGATAAGACCACAAGTTAATCACCATTGATATCGAAATCCCACCCCTACCCCAAAAAAAGGAAACCACAGTGAAACATTTCTCCAAAGCTAATTTTGAGCTTCTAAGGACAGAAGTGGCAAGCTTCACTTCATCCATAGAAATGGGGAATGGGAGTATGGCTGCTGAATCATACACCAAGGCACTGTATGAGCACTTACACAATTGCAAAGATAGGGCAATACCAAACAGAACCAGGATGCTCTCCTCTAAAAAAGGAAGCCAATCTGGTGGACTCCTGCCATTAACAAATTCTACAACAGAAGGAAAAAACTGTTGCAGAAATGGGTAGAGTCCGATGACTGGAAAAATTCCTTTGGAAAACTCAGTAAAAAACTGAGATCCCTCATCAAATCCACCAAAGCTAGTTATGAAAGTAAAATTTCTACAGGTACTAAGGACAACCACAAGGCATTATTTAGTTATGTCAAGACTCTGCATAATAATACAAAGATTTGCTCTGAGCTACAGTACAATGGCACCACTTACACTGAACCGACTGATATTGCCAATATCTTGGCAGACAGATTTAGTGCAAACTTTACTCCCCCCTCACCCCTCAAAGGGCCCATCCACATAACCGAGGAATAACCAGCTCCCTATTATTATGACTGCACAAGTAGAAATCGCACTGACCAAAGCTAAGAATACAGCTTCCATGGGACCAGATAATATACTGGGTCATGTCCTACACGATCTACAAAAAGAACTGGCACCACACCTGAGTATCCTGTTCAGTTACAGCCTAAGTTCTGGCTTTGTCCCCACTGAATGGTGCATTGCTACGGTCATCCCACTCCACACAGGTCGTGTGACTACTGCCCCTGGGAACTACTGCCCCATCAGCTTGACGAGCCTGATCTGTAAGACTATGGAACCTATTATTATTATAGATCTTATAAATAAGGATATAGGGAACCTTCAAACCCTGGACCCCACCCAGTTTAGGTTTGTGAAAAGCAGATCATGTCTGCTCAATCTGATAGACTTCTTCGAAGCTGTCACCAGAGTGGTAGATGAAAGCAAGGCTGTCCACACAGCCTAGTTCAATCTAGCCAAAGCCTTTGATACCATCCCACACTCTGGAATCATTGATAGGCTCACTAATCTGGGCATTAACCCATACATCACTAGATGGGTTGCCAACTGACTCACTGACAGAACCCACATGGTGAAAGTAGCTGACTGCAAATCTGACTACTGGGCAGTTACAAGTGGAGTCCCACAGGGATCGGTTCTGGGTCCTCTCCTGTTTGGTATTTACTTCTCTGAAGTTCAAGCCAACACCAAGGGACTCTGGTTAACCAAATTCATGGATGACTGCAATCTGGGAGCTATTACTGATTCTCAAGCTGATGTGGACATCCTGCAAAAAGGCCTAATGGAAACCAGCGACTGGTGCCAAAACCATGGCCTTAGGCTCAATGCCAAAAAGTGCATCATCATTCCCTTCAGGAAAAACACAGTGCCCACAAACTAACATATCGAAGGAAACCCACTTAACTCTGAAGGTGTTATAAGGGATCTAGGGACACAGGTAGATAGCAATCTCTCCTTTAACAACCACATCGCCACTGTAGTTAGGAAGTCCTTATATGTGGCACATCTCATCACAAAAGGGTTCTCATCCAGGAAAAAATAAGTCATTATCTCTCTCTGCTCAGCCCTCATCAGACCCATTATAGAGTGCAATGCCCTATTTGGCATGTACCACACTAGACACCTCCAACAACAGGAAAGACCACTGAAGTTCCTCACAAAGAGGATCTTAGGACTCAAACACATGCCTTATGCAGACATACTTAAAAAACGTAAACTTTACTCAGTCTCAGATCAGCTAGTTAGAGGCGATCTCTGCTTGACATACAAAACCGTGTCTGACTCAGTTTTGCTAGACATGTTTCATCTGAAAAAATTCCAATCCCTCCATGCTACTCATTCCAAAGACCTCAACCTTATCACCACCATTAAACAGAACCTGCTGGAGAGATAGGTTCCTAACTCAGAGAGTTTCGAAACTCTGGAATAAACTCCCCATTCATGTAAAGCAGAGCACCTCACTGGCCCTCTTCAGGAGAAATCGTGATGAGTGGATGGGAAATAGGAAATTCACCCCGGGGATCACTTCAATTGCATTGCTAGATAGGGCCACAGGGAACTAACGTCTGGAAGCCAGATGACTGTGAACACTATTGGGCTAGGCTTGCATTGGCTCCAGCGCCATTAGCCTAGTACTTACCTATGAACCTACTTATTATGCGCTCATTAGACTGTATTTTTTCATGTGCATGACATTCCATGGCATGTTTTATGCCCATTTTTCTGACCAATGATGCTACATGTTTCTATGAATTATCTAGCTGCATATTCAGGATTTTTGCAATATGCTGCAGACTCCTGCAAATTCTGCTAATTGTTCTTAAAGGTATGCAGTAATGTGCTCTCTATGCACTATTCCTTTACAGTGCTCTATATGCACTATTACTTTACTGAATCATTTATTTAATGAGGCCAATCAAAATTACATTAGTCTCCTATTACTTTTCCTTGCTGTACAAAGATATTTCTATAACTCTAATTAGACAAACATAAATCTGCATAAGAAACTATATATATATATAAATGTAAGCAGTACTTAAGAAGAACCTGCCTGACAAAAACAATATAGAGTTATACCAAAAAGTTTTAAATGTCTCAGTTAATCAAAAATTTTCTTAAAAATAGAATTGTAGAACAAGACTTCAATGTAAATAAGAGGTGGGCAATTTAAGGCTGATGTAAGGAAGTATTCTTTCACAGAGAGTAGTAAGTACATGAAAATACCTTCCATAAAATGGCAAATTCAACAGCAATGGCATAATTGAAAGAAGCATGATTCACACATAAGGTTGTCTTGACAAGATGAAAAACCTGACAAAATAGCATGGTAAGTGGCAATGTACAAGGAGGAGATAATTCAGAGATACACATAGCATGCTCTTTCTAGCTAGAAAGTAGACCGTTACACATAAGATACAAACGACTGCATAATGAGACAAAAATGATTGTCAATATGCATATGAAAAGCATCAAATATGCAAATATTGAAATCAAAGATGGTGATTTGATTCAGAAATTTATAACTTTTGCACTATGAGCGACAGTAATTAGCTCATGTGAACGCCATCAATTTTTGGTAAATAGATGTATTGCCCATGCCAAGTTGCAAGGAGAAACATTTCCTTTTGCTGTTCGTTATGGCATGTATTATTAGTTGCCACCTTGATAGCCAGTGTCTACAATACTGCGGGTTGCTGCTTTTCATATTACGGAAGAATCCATTAAAAGCTGCCATTGCATCTCCTCCAAATCTGGGATGTATCTAATTTCTCCTGTGTCGAGAGAGTAATCAAAAATGAACTCACAGATATGCATCCACCTCACATGGAGTAAAAGAAGAAACATAGACTGTCTATCCGGTGCACATGAAGGTTCACGTAGCATTAACCATGCTCCAGGGGCCTTTCAACGTCTGACTGGGGACACATTAAGAGTATTACAGACCTTATACTTGTAGTTGTGAATCCTCATAACAGTTCCTTGACATGATGCTGCAGCATGTGGAGCAATATATTTGTTTTCCATGGAAAGTAAAGGTGAGAACCACCACTATGTGTGCATTCTGCATTATAACCCACTTATCTGAGATCCAGGAGGCTATTGTCTGCATCCATATTTCTATCAAATCTCCAGCTGCTCTGCATAGTATCCAGTATATCAACCAGGCAGACATTTGCTCCAGTGGAGAGGGTATTATATAAAATGTGTCTCTGAACCACCTAGGCAGTTCCCATGATTCCCACATTTGGTACAAATGCACATGGTTCCTGCAAGGTGACTTTCCACAGG
This sequence comes from Protopterus annectens, assembly GCF_019279795.1. Lineage (NCBI taxonomy): Eukaryota > Metazoa > Chordata > Ceratodontiformes > Protopteridae > Protopterus > Protopterus annectens. The sequence goes on from NC_056727.1 coordinate 1,122,013,516, forward strand.
TTAATCAGTAGGTGCATATATTGCAACCCATAGAGTCCAGGTCAGAGTCCATTAACATAGGTAACAAACCACTCATAATGTAATGCTGTGTGTTTCAGGTGATGCTGGACATGCGTTGGTACTGTAGCTGACAAGCCTCATCTAAGCCCCTCAGGCTGTGGTGGAGATGGAATATAACATTTCTGCACACATGCTTGATGAGCTATGCCATCTCCTCTATGCACTGCTTCTACTCTTGAAAATATGAAGCCACATCGTACACCACATTGTACACCTTAGCCAGGAGTCCACCCATAGATGCTCCACCCCATCACTGGAAGAAGTGACCCACTGACTCGCTGCTGCAGACATGAAACATTATTGAATGTCTATTTAGAATAGTGAAGGCCCACTTCTGCTGCTTGGGTACATCTGGTGGTGCACTGCAGTTTTCTCTGGAGACCTGCAGCAAGATACTTGTGGCCTGTGCTGTGCTATATAATATGTTACTGCAAAAATTGTGACAGTAAAAGGAGGCCAGAACACTAGCTGACATATCAATGTCAGCAACAAAGGAGGAATTGCGTGGGGGTTACATGAGGAACTAGCTGCAGCAGAGTATCATTCAAGGCAGAGGCAGGCTGGCAGAAAATGTCATAGTACTGCCAAATAAGTTGCATCTTTTCCACAACTATGGATCATGACAAGTTAAACACAGAACAAGACTTATGCTTGCATTAACACACCTAGACTTTGAATTAAAGTGAACAGACTGGCCATGCTGTGCATCAGACATCATCATACTTTCATGTGCCAGTGGTGAGGACAGGGCACAGTTATCTCTGTTTACAGTTATCTGGAAGTTCAGGGGACAGCAGGAGTAGCGTGGGTAGATGGGTCATGGGACATACCTATGGTAATCACACTTATAGTTAGTGTGTTGTGTGGTGCCAGGGATTATATCTTTCAGTGATGGCGAGAGCTTCTGTGGGTGGACTCCTAACTGGGTGTACTATGTGGCTTCATGGTTTCATAACTGGAGGTGGCATAATTGGGGATATCATAGCATGTATGCAGAAATGTGACTGTGGCACTCACAATGGTGTTCCAGCTGAATGATGACATCCAATAGGTCATGTTCAGGCCTGGGAAGGTGTTGTTCCAGGTAAGTCTATGGGGGAGTGGACTAGTATAGAACTGCTGTACCCCGAGTGGCTTGTCTGTTGGGTTGTGCCCAATGGGGAGTTGGAAAAATTTCAGCCACATCCATAAAAGCATCAGTGGCCAAAGGTGGTGGCCACAGTGGAGCTGGAAAACCACTGGCCATGTCCAAGAAAGCATTCATGGCCAGAGACAGAGACAGCCATGGACACTGTGGACAGAGCAGCCATTTCACAAATTGTGCATGCCATCTGTGTTAGCCTTGTATGCAATCCTGCAATATGCATCTGTCCCTTAGTAACCATTGCAATGATTCTCATCTGCCACATGGATGCATTAATGGATACCAAGAAGGTCACAACTGCCATCACCAGGTCTGTCTGCTTCAAGTTCTTATACATTGCTGAGTCCTGGTCCTCAGCAGTGCTGGGGTCTGCTTCTCTGCAAGCTATTGAATAAATATACATGGCTGCAGGTCTTCATGCAGGTGATGCAACACACTAAGCAGCTCTAAACTTGACTTTTTAGTAGCCATCTGTGACAGAATCACAGACTTGCACATCGACTGATTGACACAAAGTTTAGCTCTCAGGTGAGATAGTGTTCTGAAGTTATGATAGTAATGGGCACCTTCACACCTCTATCCACAAAAGAGCCACTGGCCACAGCAACTGAATTCCAAGCATTTATTGTCAACCAAAAAGCAGTCTTTACCAACAGGTTAAGCGATTTCATCCAAACACTATTAGGACTTCCACAGAAAAACATAATACTAAAACCCCAACCATTAAATATGCACACCCTCCCTGCTTAATCTTAATTACACATTAATTAAGGACATCACAATAATACCAAAAATGGCACAATAAAAATGCATTTACAAAATTATGTGCATGAAAATGTAAAACAACTCCTTTAAAAACTGGGGTACCTACCCTAAAATATATTTAAATTTTAACAAAGCAGAAATACTCACATTGTCATTTATACCTGGGAAATTAGTTGCATCCAGACACAATTGCCACTTTAATTCACAAATGTCAAGATGCACATCTAAAACCCTGCCTTGCACACCCTTAACCAATTGTTGAAAAACAATTAAACTAAAGGCATGTTCCTGATGTGCAAAAATGTGTCTAGCCAGAGCATTAGTGGCTTTCCCTTTTCTAATATCCAATAAATGCTCATACACCCTGTCTTTAAAATGGCTACTAGTCTTTCCTACATAGAATGCTAGGCAGTGCTCACATTTAGCCATATAGACCACATTCTGACTTGAGCAATTGAAGTGCCCATAAAATTGCACCCTAGTCCCATTAATACATAACCTACTTCCAGTTTCCATGATGTGTTTACATATTGCACATCTTCCACATTTAAAGTTACATATTGTCCTACTTGTACAATGGGATCTCATCCAACTACTCATCTCCAAAATGTCTTTAAAGGACCTATCCTTCCTGAAGACAAATTTCAGGGATCTTCCCAATTTATGTTCAACATCCCTGTCCAACTGCAAAAGACCTCAGTTTTTTTGAATAACCCGGGTGACCCATTCCACATCTTGATTAAATGTGGTAATGAACATCAAACTACCTTCCTTCCCAGTTCCATCAAGGTTCAGTCCCCTATACCCTTGTGCATTCCTGTCCATTACTTTTACTGTGGATCCTGTTAGAATGGCTCTATAAAAGCCTTCATTCCTTTTTCTTATAATCTCTTCTTTAACTAAAGTACACAAGGGTTCAGGATAACCTTTTTTCATAAATAAACCAGTTATATAGTCGGTTTCACTAAGAAACTCCAACTTGTCACTGACCATCCTGGCTGCCCTTACCAATTGCCCTTATACAATAGACTTTTTTTGGTGGTAAGGGTGCCAGCTGTGAAAATCCAATAAGAATTTGTAAAGGTAGCTTTTCTGTGTCTCCCTGATACCAAACACTTGTTCCTTCTATAAATCCTTAACCTCACATCTAAATAGGATAGCATATTGAGGCTGTATTCATAGAAGAATTTAAAGAATTCCACCATGGGCCAGCAACCAGAGAAGGGATGTATGGCATGTTTGTGGAATTTGGGGGGGGGGGTGATGGACGGGTAATGTAATAATTTGCCAAGGGCAGACTGGGTCGAATGTACAATAGGTGAACTGGAGGTGTACGAGGGAGCAATAGGTGAATCAAAAAGGAAACCAAAGAACATATATTCACATCCCCAAAACACCCTGACATGCCATACTGCAGAACACAATCCCACAAACATATGAACATTACAATGTGCGATACATATGTACAGAAATGGTACCAGCTCATACCCACATAATGGTCTGGCCTGAACTGAGCCATCCAACTCCTACACACCTGGATACATAGTTGAATACCCATCATCCCCTCCACAGCACACCCCACCCTTGCTGAATGTCCACCAAAACCACCCATACTCGGGCTGCTAGCTTGGGCCAGCCATATCTGCACATAGTGCCCCCTACCCACATCTAGTAGGCAGTCTCACCCTAGAGGCAGTCTCAGGCTTGCAAACTAGGTATCCCATGCATGCATAACCCTCCCTCATTTTCATACAGCCAGAAGAACGGGGTTCATCGTCGTCCACAATTGTTGGACATCCCTCATGGGATAAGTGTCTGCTCTCAAGATTAGACTTGGTGACACAACACAATGTCCACCCCCATTGACATCCGGGCACAGGTCAGATTAGCAGTACTTGTCCACAACCTTACTCAGCCTCCACCTGGTCCTGCAGACCCTACGACCCGGGATTAAACCCTTGACCATGATGCACATCTCCCCACATGCATTATCGGGAATATATACCTTTCACATGTGCCCAAGAAGCTTCTCCATAGCTATCTTCCAAATAGTACACATCCACAAATTGTATACTCTGTCCAGGTTCATCATCGTAATGATGCACACAACCCCTGTATACAAACGGTACAGGTCCATCCCGGATGCGGGTGTTCATATACATGGCCATGTATAACTCCAGATATGTAGTCATATATCTATAAATGTACATACTTATATTTGCATAGCTACACATCACACATACATGCATATAAGTAGTTGTCAAGTATGTGTCCTATTCATAAATATGTATACTTGCAAATGTATACATATGTCTCTCAGAAACATATGAACATTGACATGTACTATACATATGTACACCAACCGACTGTCACATTTGTTGCCAGCAGTGTGGACTGCCTGTAGTAAAGTCATATATCCTAACTACCATCCATGCAGAATGTATCAAGGATGGTTTAGTGGTCAAACCAGTGACCATGGTGTTTCTGTTCCTGGGTCCAAGCCATGCAAGAACTGCTAATTTTATACGATGCCCAGAATAATGGCAGTTGGATATAGGGTGATTAAGGCACTTTCAAGCAGACATGCAGACATAAGCGGGTATGCGCGACGGTAAGTGGCGGTCATTCAACAGTATGGGAAATGTAAATAAGCATGTAGGTGTATATGCATGTGTATGTACAGACAGGTATATATATATATATATATATATATATATATATATATATATATATATATATATATATATATATATATATATATATATATATATATATATATATAGCACGGAGGACGTGTGCTGGGAGATCACTCATCACTCCTATGCTGAAGACAGAACAAAATCACAACACAGGCAGCAGAGCACCTCGCTGGCCTTTGTTCAAGAGAACCAATGACCAAAGAGATGGAGGGGAGACCATACCCTACCCATTACTCCAGTGTCACTGTTTCGCACAGCAAAACAATGGGTATAGGGTATAGTTCCCCTAACAAAAGTGCGGGGCATACTAAAAAACGATGCTATAGCTGTGTAAAATGCCCGGGCAGATAGCCTAGTATGAACCTATGAACCTATGAACCTATATATATATCTCCATGAAAAATGAACATAGTCACAATAAAGCATTCATAATGAATGCGAAGGAAAACAGCAGCAAAACCCCTGTATTATTTAGTGATGTCATATCAAGTTGGCCAGAGGTGAGCAAACCTCCTGCATCTCCAACCACGGGTAGGATGCTAACAGTGCGATTATCTTTATCCACATACTAAGTCTGACTTTCAAACAGGTACAGGGCAGTCCCAGTCTCCAGCTGGATGAGCTGAAAACCAGAAGACTATTTGAACACCCTGACCATTATATGAACGTATGTTCCAGGACTATAAGCTTGGGATGTCTGAATATACTTGGATTGAGCCAACATATGGGATGTGTCTAGAGCAGTAGGGTGTGGAGCATGTGTAGTGGTGTGGTGTTTTTCTATCTGGAGAATGGGTGACTGCTGTGTTAGTGAAGTGTTGAGGCATGTGTTCGGGTATCTGTGAACCATGGGTATACATGCAAATGAAGCAGCACACCAATAGTAACGAACAGGCATTCACGGTTCAAGTTCAACTATAGCACATATTTTCCATGTGAAATTAATGTCGTTCTGCCGTAAAACTGACATAATAACATGTAAAAGTGAACTTGAGTATCGCATGGGACTTTTAACCAAATCCATTCAAAGTGGTGCTGTCATAATGAATAAGGCACAAGTAAGCAAAAATAAGCTGCAGTAAACATATAA